>NW_026067899.1:2808562-2827637 GCF_014885135.2 Alexandromys fortis
GGTCCTGAGTTCAATTCCCAGTAACCACATGGTAGCTCACAACCATCTGTAATGAGATCTGGCGCCCTCCTCTGGCGTGCAGACATATATCAAGGCAGAATGTTGTATACATAATAAATAAATATTTAAAAAAAATAAATAAAATCCTATTTCTATAGCCCCCTTTTTCTTCTCAGAGTAGATTCAATAATCTTCTCATATCTCCTATAATATCTATATCCCCTTCTTTCTTTTCAAAACAAGAACTCTGAACTTAATCTTCTTTGTTCAATTTTTTTCCTGACCATTACCAATAACAACTTGTAACCAACTACCCTAAACAATGACAAACATCCATAACCCACTGAACAAGCCCAAACCATCCACCTCTTGGGAATGTGGGCTTCATGTTCTTAAAATTACTTCCTGCTGTCTGGGGGTGATAATATCTTTAGGAGATCCTGAAGAGAAAAATATGGGTTAACTGTCAAGTCCTGGGAGAGGCAGCTGTATCATTTGTTGTCCAGTCTCTGGGTAATTGAAAGTGTAGGGTTTATCTCAAGTCCTGAATACAGTAGTCTGTGAGGCTGGATCATCACAGCTACCCACCTCAAAATTGTCCTCAGCAGTTTGTAGTCCAAAGCTGATCTTTCAGTGGTGTTTGTCAGCTTAATGGTGTTATCATAGTCCTGGTGGAATGGTCTCTAGTTCTGGAATTAAAGGCATGCATCACTGGGGTTAAAGGCATGCACCACCCGGTTTCTATGGCAAGTTGCCTTTTTTTTTTTTTTTTATGAATTCATTCTGTAAATTTGAGCACCAATTGCTTCCCTGACCAGCTCTGGTTGCTTTGTCTGTACAATAAAGGGTTTCAGTTTGGTGAACTCTGACATCACTTGAGTCATAAATCTTAATAACTTCTTGGTTTGACTAGTCAGAAAGATTTATGGCCAGAGCACATGTATATAATCAACTTTTCTGACTTCTGTTGAGAATTTATTAAGTTTGGGTTGAGCGCTTAGCCACAGAAGTGGCCACTTGGTGTCTTTATTCTTCCATTCTAGCAGAGAAAGGATCCTGACTCCACAGCGCTTGGCACTGGGGTGCTGATGAGCGAGAGCCTTCGGCATTTGCCACCCTTCAGCAGCATGGGATGTTTTAATCTTGTGTCTCAACACATCAGCTGTGGACTTTTATTTTTTAACTTCAAGTGTATGATCATATGTGTATGTGCCCCACATGCGTGCCTGGTCCCCACGGGTTAGAAGAAGGTGGCAGGAATGGGATCCAGGTCCTCTGCAAGAGCAGCAAGCACTATTAACTGCGGAGCCATTTCTCCAGCCCCGGACTGTGGACTTTAAAGAGAGGAAAATTCCATTGTCGATGATTTCCTGAGCACCTGCCATTAGCAGCCCAGAGATTTCCTCACTGGGTAGACTTCCCCTCTGTACCTGTTAAAGTGTATCTTCTTCTAACTGCCTGTGGTAATCACTGGGGAGATGGATATGATGAAGCCAGCCCTGGCCTCATCCCTGAACTCAGTGAGCAGCTGTAACGATAACTCAAGATTCTGCATTTAAATAAGTACGGTTGGCAATTTTCCTTCACACAAGAAGTTGAGAGTTGCTGCTTGCAGTTCCTTGGTAATGTCAGGCCAGACCTCTGATGTGACTTCTCAAGTCTTTCCCGGTCTCCGTCTCTGTTGACCTCGGCTCCTTTTCTTGGCTGCTGGGTTTCTGTTAGGATGCTTGCTCTACATCTCTGGTCTAGGATGCTGTTTTCGGCTCTGTTTTATGAGAGGGTCTGACTAATGGTTCTTAAGATCTCTAATCCTGACATGTTAAATTTACCAACCAGAATCGATGGCTATGACTTATCTAAGTCACAGACAGTTCTGTTGGTCTCCCAGGATTCTGGGACCTTGTGGATAGGCTGTGTGTTATGGCCTAGACAGCCTCAACACCCTTTTGGCATTTCCTGGGGTTCTTCTTAAGAACCTCTAGTCAGTGCCAATTGAGTAGTTTAGCCTAAGGGCAGAGAGAGGGGCCATTCACTGGAGAAGAAAAACAAATAACCCCAAAAAACCTGATCCTGGTAATTCCCCGAGGCTTCCTGATATTCCCAAGCTCAGAAATAAGCTATGTCTCAAAGCAGGTCTACCCGACTGTGCATTGATCTAGAAAACATAGCTTATGGACAAGAAGGAGTTCACTAAAAAGGGAGGCTAATGTGGGCCCGGGTGACCCCAGATGAAGCCAGGCCCTGGCTTTTGAAAGCCATTGAGCAAACTGGAGGCTCCCAGGGGCGCTGGTCTTGTCGCACGTCACTGCAGTTCTGCTGCGCGGGCCACGTGTCTGGTTTCCACTCTCAGTGGTGGAGTTCATGTGTGCCCCGTGGATCTGAGCTATTAATTATCCAGTGTCACTGAGTTAGATGAATTGGCTGAGAACTAACTCCTTTAAAGAAAACAGATGTTGCTACAAAGCCATCATCCCAAAGTTTACGAAGACAGGGCCACTCACACGTCAAATACGTGACTTTGTATGTTTAGAGCAAAGGGAAAGGAGAAATAATAAGAAATGAAATACGTGATTTAGGATTCAAAAATCTAGCCTTGATTGGCATTAAAGACTATAAAAGGACTGTCTATGTGACTGCGTATTGTGCTCATAGAAATCATTATATGATTAAGATTATTATTAATGTCGTCTTAGTGGCAGCCATCCCTATTGTCTTATTTAGGAGGACATTTCAGCCAAGTGGGTTATCCATTTTCCATTCCCAAAGTAACTTGTGAGAAATGTGTTGGGCTAGCTTCTGGCTACTCTTCATGGACCAACCATTACACTGGTTGAAATAAGCAATTTCCAAAGCTTAAGTGCATTAGCACGCTTGGGAGATTTATTAAGAGACAGGCTGTTAGTCTCTTGGATTTCTGATTTAGGGGGTCTTGAGGACTGGACCTATGGATTTGCCTTTCCCTGCCTTTCTCTCCTTTGAGATAGGATCTCCTGTAGCTCCAAGATCTCCAGGCTGTCCTCAAACTCACCACGTGGCAGAAGATGACTTGAACTTCTGAATCTCCTGCTTCCAACCACAAGTAATAGGATTTCAGGCATGTTCCATGGTGCCTGGCTTTCTGTGGCCCTGGGAAGGGAGCAGAGCTCAGAGTCTTGTCCGTGCTGGACGTGTACCGTGCCAACTGAACTATGCCCTCAGTCCCTGGATCTAACAGGGGATCCCACTGGTGTCCTTGTTGCGGTTTGGGAACCAGTTTGTCTTGAACTGACGTCTCTGGGTAATAGCTGAATTATATTCTGAATTCTCAGGGTGTGGTCTGTGGACAGTTCTTCCAAGCAGGATACCCACAAGTCAACTAGAGCAGTGCATTGTTATTGCCTGAAGCCATTTCACTTCCTTTTGTTTTGGCTGAGGAATTTTGTTTATATCTGGTGGCAGCTTTTAGCAGGCTTTAGCCTTGGGTTCTGTCCATCTGTGCGTGCGATTTCTCTCTTTTGGGACACGGAGTTGTTTGAAGGATTTGCTTCACCTTTGAACCCTCACTGTACCTTACATCCATCCCATTGCAGACATGATCTCATTGTTTGCTAAATTGCAGACATTATATCACTATTTGATAAATTGAATTTAGCTATGTTTATATGCTTTGAGTTTGTTTTAGGCCCAGTTTTCTAAGTCTAAAAATTGAAGGCCACAAATACAGGATTAAATTAAGCATACAGTTCACATATTGTAACTGAACGCACCAACTTGCCTAACTTTGAGGGTTTGGGAAAGGATACTTTCCTTAAACGAGGACCAGAACTTTCAAATCTAATTATACCCACTTACATTTTATTGAGACATTTATTGAGACAGGTTTCTGTATGTCTTTATGGGTTGCATTATATTAACCTGATACGTGTATACAGTGGGCAATAATCAAATCAGAGCAATGAGCATTTCCTTAAACATTAATCATTAATGAAATTATGATTAATCATATGCTGAAATTTTGTCATTTTGTAACACACTGTAAATTCTTTAAACCAATGCTAATGCTACCTGCTATGAAAAAAAAACAAAACAACAACAACAACAACAAAAGTGAACAAATTCCTTCTCTCTGTGTTGGCACACCTTAAAGCAGGGGATCTCAACCCGTGAGTCATGAACCCTTTGGGGTCGGATCACCCTTTTACAGGGGTCTCCTAAGACCACCAGAAAACACAGGTATTTACATTGTGATTCATAACAGTAGCAAAATTATAGCTATAAAGTAGCAACAAAAATAATTTTATGTTTGGGGATCACCATGACATGAGGAGCTGTATTAAAGGGTTGCACCCTTAGCAAGGTTGAGAAGCTCTGTCCTAAAGGATTTCTTCCTAGCTCCTTACCCCTTGCTCTTCCAAGGGTCTAGGGAGTACCATTTCTTCCTTCTATGAGAATTACTAGTTTCTAGGAACCAATGAGAGCTGTGATATTTGCCGTGCCTGGCTTATTTCTCTTAGCACAGTGACCCCCATTTCCGTCCACACTGCTGCAAAAGACAGGATTTCCTTCTGTTTATGATTGAATAACAACAGTCCATTGTGTGTCCATGTCATCTTTTCTCTGTCCCTTAGTTTACTGCTGGGTGTCCCGGATGATCACAGCTTCTCTGAATGATGCTCCAGTAAAGGAGGAAGTGAAAGTATCTGCTTGGTGTAATTTTACCTCTGTTAGATAGGTTCTTAGTGGTGAAACAGCTGATGAGTTGGGTGGCCTCCCTCCCTCTTTCCCTTCGTTCCTTCGTTCGTTCGTTCGTTCGTTCGTTCGTTCCTTCCTTCCTTCCTTCCTTCCTTTTAGAAATATACATACTATGTGCTGGGAAAGATGGCTCAGCAGTTAAGAACACTGACTGCTCTTCCAAAGGACCCAGGTTCAATTCCTAGTACCCACATGGCAGCTTACAACTGTCTGTAACTCCAGTTCCAGGAGATCCAACACCCTCACACAGACATACATGCAGGCAAAACACCAAATGCAAATGAAATAAAAATTAAATATATTTTTAAAATATAATATCCACCCTGTTTTCCATAGTCTATCTACTGATTCATACCCCTACCAACAGTGAGCTCTTGTTCCTCCACATCTTTGCCAGTGTTTCTGCCTTTTGTCTTTTTGATAATAGCCATTCTGACCAGGGCAGGGGTGGAGATTGGGAAGTGAAGGTGACATCCCATTGTGGTTTTGATTTGCATTATTCAACGTCAGTGACATTGATTCCCCCTCCCCACATGTGCCTGTTAGCCATTTGTGTCTTCTTATGTGGAAGTGTCTACTTCTTTAGTCCATCTCTTTTTGATTGTTTCTTGGGTGCTCAGCTTTTTGAGCTCTTCGTACAGGCTGGGCATTAATCCTCTTTCAAATGATGAGTTTGCAAATATTTATTCTCAATCTGTGGCTTATCTGTTTTTAAAAAAATTATTTATTGACTTTATGTTGTATGTTTTGCTTGTGTGTATGTCTGTGGGCCACTTGTGTACCTGGTGCCTGGGGATGCCAGAAGAGCCTTCCCTGGGACTGCAGTTACAGATGTGTGCAAGCTGCTCTGTGGTGTGTGTGCTAGGAACCCAGCCAGTATCCTATCTGGAAGAGTATCCTGCGCTCTAACCACACGGAGCCATCTCTCCAGCCCACTGTACCTAACCTTTTAATTCTGCTATTTCTTTTGCTGTGAAGATACTTCTTTGTTTGATATAATCCCATCCATCTGTTTTTAGTTTTGTACAAAGTTTGTGTATTTGGGGGTCCTGGTTTAAAAAAAAAACATTGTCTGACACCAACCCCTTGGAAGTACTTGTCCTCATGTTGTCTCGTGGTAATTGCATCATTTAGAGCATCATATTTATGTCCTTGATTTATTTTGAGCTGGCATGCACACACATGTGTGTGTGTGTGTGCGTGTGTGTGTGTGTGTGTAGAGAGAGAGAGAACAAGGTAGTGTCACTTTCTTGCACATATAGTATTTATAGACTGTCATTGTTCCCTTGGATGTTTTTTAGCTCGGGGGCACGTGTTTGGTGTTTGTGGTTCTGGGTATTGCTGGGCATGGGTGGGATTGTTCCCCGGTCACAGGAGGGTGATTCTCACTGAGAGAAGCGTTGTGGCATAGATAGCTACAGTATTGGAGCTGAAAACACATATGGACCTTGAGCTGGTTCCCCACGGCAAGCCTGTGTGATGGTAGCAGGTGTGGTCAGAAGACCATGGTTGGGAAGGAGACTGTGCCTAATTCTGCCATGTGAGTGCCGGTAGTGCTGAGGCTAGAGCTGCTGGTTGGTAGCTGCATCCTTGGGAAAGGACCCTAATCGGACCTTTTCCGGTTCCCAGGGCACAATGCCGGCACTTTGCAGCTGCAGCGGTAGCTACCCCCCACTTACAGGCTAAGAAGGAAATCTTTGTTTGTCACCAGGGAAGTAGAGATGGTGCTGGGGCCATTGGCCATATTCCCAGCTCCTAGCGGACAGGTATGGGCAAAGCTGTGGTGCTGTGATGGGAGCCCCAGAACTGATGCTGTGAGTGGGACGGTACTTTCTCCAGCTCTTGTGATGCAAGCAACGGGAGGGTTTGGGCTTGAAGCTGTGGCACGGAAGCTGCAGGATGCTGTGGGTCTGTCTTCTGCCCGCTGTATTTTTCTGACAGTGTGAGGTCACCTGTCTGGGAAGGTGACGTTATAGTTTGCTTTATTTCTTCTTTAGGTTGTACAGTTGTCTAGAGAGCTGGCTCAGCTGATAAGAGTACAGACTGTCTTTCCCAGGACCCAAATCCAGTTCCCGGCGCCTACTGGATCTCCTGGAACTGGACTTAACAGATGGCTGTTAGCCACCATGTAGGTGCTGGAAAACAAACCAGGGTCTTCTGGAAGATCAACAAGTGCTCTTAATCTCTGGGCGATCTCTCCCCATGGCCCTTACAGGTGCATACCTTTAATCCCAGCGCTCAGGAGGCAGAGGCAGGTGGATCTCTGTGAGTTTGAGGCCAGCCTAGTCTACAGAGCTAATTCCAAGGACAGCCAGGGCTGTTACACAGAGAAATCCTGTCTCAAAAAACCAAAAAGCAAACCAAACCAACCAAACAAACAAAAAGGAAAGTAACCAATTTCTTTCACCAGCGGTAGTCTAGACTGAACTTTCATCTCAATGTAAGCATGGTCCCTATGGCTCAGCTATCAGTTTTGTTTGGTTGCCAATGCATTTGTGAGCAAACTTATAAGCATTTTTCTGACAAAACCAAACCCAGTTTGGACATCAAGATGGCTCGGCAGGTAAAGGCGCCTGCCCTAGCAACGGGGTGGTGAGAGCCCCACAGGTTCAGGACACACACAGGCTTACTCTTGGTAAATCTGAGTCATGACTGAAGAAGTGCTCTCTCCGTGGGAAACAGACTGGTGACTTTGAACCTCAAGCACAGACTGTTTCCATGTGGCTTTCTTTCCACCTGTGCCTAGTTAAGAGATGGTGTGGATTCCGTCAAGGATGGAGGTGAGAAAGTCTTCAGATATAACCTGAATAAGAATTTTTTTTTTTGAGACAGGATCTTGTGTAGTCCAGGCTGGCCTCTAGCAAGCTAGCTACATAGCTGAGGATGAGCTTGAAATTCTAAGCCTCTGGCCTGTTTTCTGACTGCTGGGGTGTGACCCACAACTCCCAGATTTTTGTGGTCCTAGAGCTGAACCCCGAGCCCAAGACAGGCAAGGCAAGCACTCTCCCAACTTAACCTACAGCCCCTGCATTTTTGTATGTTTTCTAAGCAGTGAAAAATCCATCCAGGCTGGGATTATGTCAAGCCAGCATCCTCTATCCTATCTTACAGTTTGCTATGTGAGTATTCTCATTGACACCATAAACTTAAAAACATCAGCAGACTCTATGTAAATAAAACATGACTTGAAGTAAAGAAATCTGTCTCCTGTCTGCAAACCTGACCCCAAGGGATACAAATATCTATTAAAAATATAGTGAACAGATTTAACGAGACATGGTGGTCCAGGATTGTAAAACTAGCAACTCAGGCAGAGGGTTGAAGGTTCCTGCCCAGGACTGGGGAATGAAGATTAGTGGTAGAGCCTTCCTTAGTTGAATGGGTACTAGGTTCAATTTCCATTGCTGAAAACACAAATAAAATACAATTTAAAATCATTATAGTTTAGAAACAAGTTGGGTCTGTGCTATAGGAAGTTAAGTCAAATAGTGGGTACACTTTTTGTTTGTTTTGTTTTGTTTTCAAGACAGGGTTTCCCTGTGAAACTCTGGTTGTCCTGGAACTCACTCTGTAGACCAGGCTGGCCTCACACTCCGAGATTCCTAGTTCTGCCTCTTGAGTGCTGGGATTAAAGGTGTGCACCACCACCACCCAGTGTGATGTACTTTTAAGGAGGAGACACCTTACATAAAGCTTTTATCACAGAGATGAACATGGATGGATAGACATTTGCCTTCTTCAAGACACAGAATAAAAAGTACACAAAACATAAAAATAAAATCCATACGAATAAGCTTTGTATAGATTTATAGGATGACGTCTCCAAATATGTTTAAAATGAGGACACATTTCCCAGTCTTAAGCATAAACGAAGAGGTGGACCCAGTGCTTGCCTCGGAGACGGTATGAAACAGAGCTGAAGGTTAGATGTTTTCCACTGAGTTTTAGACAGTGTTGACTAAGGAATGACTCGTGCCTGCATACCAGAAGGGTTTAACTTCACATTTAAAGAACTCAGAAGGCACGGAGACACCTTGTTGGATATTATACTATTTCTGTGTATTTTTGATGTCAGAAGTGTGACTAGTAAATATTTTTATTGTATCTCAAACTTACATTTCATAGTTTGCAGCCTCCGTGTTCACAGAGAATCGACTTTCTGGAAGGTGAAAGCTGTAGACCTTCCGTGTTCTATCAAACTAAGAACTCGTTATGATTTCCCTGAATGACTTTTGTATTACACAGAAAACTAACTCGCACTTTAGTTATTATATGTTGTATAAAAACTACTGAAGTCCACGTGTGTGGACTAAATTATGGACTAGATAGCGACCTTCCCATTGCGAACTGCTTTAGAGAATTGCTAAGGACGAGGAAGGAGAGCAAGCGTATAGTCCGGAAAGACATTACAATGTCAGCTGAGATGGTACGATGTCATACACATGGGCATCTTCACATAAGAAACTGTAGCAGTGAAACATCCAGGGAAGCTGTCATGAAAGTAGCAATGATCCGAAGCTATTGGGCTACACTGTTGTTAAACTAGAATCACTTACAAGTAGCAGTCAGGGACATTATGAAGGCTGTTGTATAGTGTCTATAAATTAAATTGAACTACTGCTGAACCTAGTATCAACACGTTCTTTAAAAACAATTGACATAAAGATATTTATGCAAAAATGTGGAATCTTACTAATACCAGAGAAAAAGCTAAGTTACCTAAATAGATTGTTACTTGAATCAGATTATGACCATAGTGCATGTCATTCTGGCATATTAACCTAAACATATCTCATCGTAAACACGGGTATACCTAGATATTTTCCTTATGTTTTCCGTACTTTATCAAATGGTGTTAGCATACTTTTCTCTGGTTTTGGAGGAGGTTTTGCAACTAGTATGGTCTTGCTTGGTAGTTCAGGCTGGCCTCAAACTAACTTTGTAACCTGTATTGGCCTTGAACACTGGGCAATCCTGCTTTCTCCTCCTTCTCATTGGATTCAAGGTGTGTGCCACTAGCATATTATAGGTGTCCCAGGTCTCAGATTCTTTTAAAAGTCCTCCCTCTGTCGTGCAAACAGGAGGAAAGTAGTGGCCGTAAACTGGGGACAGTAGTGAGCTGCAGTTGTTTACCAGACACCAAAATCTAAGTCTGATTCTTCAGCATAGCTCATTCCCTACCAAAAACCAAAAAGAACCCCTCAAAAACCTTCTAATTGACTCTGTTGTGTAATGCAATAAGTTAAAGTAAGTAAAAATGTCTTGCAATTCTACAGTCCTACATAAACAGGCGTCAGCCACACTGTGAAAGAGTAGGAACTCGTAGCTACTTCTGTAACAGCCTTTGTCACATTCTCCCAGCAGACCCAAGGAACAATGCGAAGACACCAGTTTAAACTGATTGCTTCAAAGCCTACGGTACTAGAATAAAACATAGCAAATGTTGGTCTAATAACCTGCCTTTTTATGATGTCATCAAAACAAGTTTTTCCTGGAAACACCCTCAGCAAGATTACTTTTTTAGTGGCAAGTCTTATTTGACTGGATTAAGGCAAATAATTATACACACACACACACACACACACACATATATATATATATATATATATGACACAGCCATAAGAGTTTAATTCTCATGCATGTAGAAGCAACTGGAATTGAGGTTAGCAACACTTGTATTTCCTTTGGCATGTTTACCAGACCCATTAAAAACAAGTGACCAACTATGGAAATTTCTTCCCAATGTTATCCTGAGAAAAGCAGAAAATCATATTGTTAAATTCAGAAACACAAAATTCCAAATTAGCCAATTTATATATTATTCAACTTCTTTGTTTTAACTTTTGACCCTGATGATTTATTCACTGAGTGTATACTTTAAAATATCTCCAGTTTGGAATTTCATATACACTCTATTTCTATTCTGCCCAAATCAGCTTCTTAAAACTCGAGCGTAGTGTTGTTTGAGAAAATCATTAACATACCCATTTCAGCTTTTAAATAATTGTGTACCCAAGTCTTTTAAAAAACCTTGATAAAAGTTAGCAGACTAAACTCACTTTTTGGGGCTGGCAAACTCCAATTTAAAATAACATGTAGTTTACACTTAGCAATAATTTGTTTCTAAAATTTTAATTTTAATTCCATTAAGTTTTCTACTGAAAGTAATATATTCAATTTGTGCCTAAGTCATACATATTGTTTTGGCATGTGTTCCAGAATAAGTTTCAATGTCCTTAAATTGGTACTCTGGTTGTAACTTATAAATAAAGCATGCAAAAATCAAATTTCCACAGCTTGTAAACTTGAATGCATTTCTACATTACATTAGCGTGTTTTTACAGTATACCCATGGAATGCCTTCTTATACTTGGATACTCTTATCACTGTGGCTTCCTGACTTCTTCAATAATGGCATTCTTTTTCTACAGTAAATGACAGAGCTTCAGTGATACAATGAATGATCAGCAAATACTGTGTATCAAATTAAGCTAAAGGCTGCTTTTGAATTTGGCAGGTTCAATTAAACTCAACCCTAAAAAGGTTAGTTTTGTCATCACAACGCTTAGTTTGGTTTTTAAAGTTATATATACCTCATTTTGGCAAATTCCACGCAGTTGACCTAGTTCTTCCCTAAAGTACAAAGTTCTAAGTAAACGGCCTTCTCTAGTTCTCAAGTTTAATTTTCAATCTCATAATTTCCTTTGCTTCTTCTTCCCCATGAGAAAGGTTTGTTTCCCTCTCATTCTCTTTGAATCCTAAAGGATTGTGCCTGTCTGTAATCAAAAGTGGGTTTCAAAACCGCCACTTTCCTTTTTTTTTAAAAAAAAAATCAAAGCTACTCTTCTACACACACGACTAAATCACTTCAAATATCCCGAGTCCCAGGTCTCCATCACCTGCCTAGAAACCTTTGAGTCTGAAGCACATCCGAGGCAGGGGCTAAAGAGGAAATGACTGGAAACTTCCTGCAGCTTTTCCACTTATTCATGTAACAGGTACAGGTCTAGCCGGTGTCACCTGTACTAGGCCTAATCAGGATGTTCCTGACTAATTACAGTAGATTTAGATTAAGAACACACATTTAGGTGTGCACTGATCGCACTGTCTACCAGCAGCACCCTTACACACTTAGCTCACTCTGCTGAAGCCAGGGACCAGGACGGCTGGCATTCAAGTTTATTAAACAGTTCAAAGTCTCTAAAGAGGACAAGTAGCTCTGAGGCGTGCCTCGCCAAGGAATCTAACATACCCTTGCTGTCTTGTCTCACATCACACAATACAGCATTTTCTTATGATTATAAAAGTTTTTCCCCTCTCAATGATGTTGATGCCCGTGTTTTATTTACATAAATTTCAAGAGCTTTGGAAAATTTGCGCTTCAGTTTGACTTCAGGCAAAAATTCACGGCAAGCTTATAGGCTGTGAACTATAAACACACGGACACCCATCTATCATGACTATCAAAGATCAGTCACCACATTGACATCGGCTTAAAAAAGCAAGGAGATTTAAAGCTTGCTTTGAGGTTTGCTGATTCTGAATGAAAGAGTTTGATTGCTTGTTAAGTTTTGGGGTTGAAACCCCAAATAGTGCAATACAGATGAGTTGAGACACTTGGGAAAAAGAAAAGACTTCAAGCTTTAAAAAGTAAGAGAAAGGTGAGAAACGTAGATCTTGGGGGAGGGGGAGAAGCCTTGTTCCTACATTTTAGGCTATGAGCGAGAATTTCTGCCTCTTCCCTGAGAAAATCGGTCTGGCCAGGTGATTAAAAGGAAAGTCCAAACTGCAAGAAGAACGAAACTTCCTGGCCTACCTAGCTGTCTGCCTAGCTGTTCCTTGCGAGTTAGCAAACAAGTTGTGCGGCCAGGCTGACTTGCTGCAAGGGTGACAGTTACATTTCCGGTGTTATCATGGCACTGCCCGATCCACGTAAGAACTGCCAATTTAACTCTAAAATTCTCACCTGGGAGAAGGCCCTGAGAACGCTTAGCTCCTTCCACCGGTCCCCAAAGTAGCAACAATTCAGCAGGGAAATCGCCTCGTTCTATGTGCAGCGGGTATCAAACTTATAAAGCTAACTCCACAATCAAGTCCTGGAGTGGCGCAGAAACCTAAGCTGGGAGGGGCAAATCTTGCCCTGGGCTCTTTACCTGAAAATCGACTGCCCTGGGCCTGCCCATGCACCCAGTACATACTTTCCCCAAACTTTAGAAACCAAAGACTTCCCTAGATACAAGCAGCACACAGGAACCATCAAATCCCTCGTGAAACCTGACCTCTCAGTGAGGACTCCAGGAAGAAGAAAAGATCAGAGGAGACCAGCTCTGCGGGGGTCTTCCTGAGGAGACCCTGGAATGAACGTATTTATTTTCACGCTGCAACTGCTGAGCGCTTTACAGAAACACCATGCTGTAGCTCTGGGTGGAGCTGAGAACAACAGAAACATTTATTAATGTTATAATTATAGTTACTCTTTAACAAAGCTATTATTAAATAACCTGTACAAAGCCCGAATCGGGCCTAGTGAAAACTCAAGCCCTGTTTTGAACCTCCTAAGGCCCTTCCTTTTTCCATCGGCAGAGAATCCTACAAGCAAGGCCAGGCCGGGGTGGAATCGCTGCCTGTAGATCTTCTAGGCAGGCGATGGCTCGGACTTTGGAATTGTCCTGGGGTAACGTAGGGCTCTCAACCATGATCCAGTTCCCATTCTTGCCTGTCCTGTCCTCCGCTCAGGACTGGACAGCAGCAGGGCTACGCTTTGGGAGGAGGACAATAAAAAGTTCGTTTTTAAAGTTTCCACTCTGCCAGCTGCCTCGATGGTCTGCTCCGGGCATGCCGGCAAAGGTGCGGGGTAGGATGTCCTGGGCGGGAGTGGCTTCCGAGGTGCCCGAGTGAGCTCATAGGTCCCGCGGGTTCTCCCGCTTCACCCCAGCCTCAGCAACTTTGAGCTTCTTATTTTGGTGCGTCTTCACGTGCTTAGCGAGGTGGTCGCTGCGCATGAAGCGTTTGCCGCACTCGGGACAGGCGAAGCGTTTCTCGCCCGTGTGAGTCCGCAGGTGCCGCTGCAGCTCGTCTGAGCGCGTGAAGCTCTTGCCGCAGAAGAGCCAGTTGCACACGAAGGGCCGCTCGCCCGTGTGCCAGCGCAGGTGCGCCTTCAGGTGCGACGTCTTGCCATACACCTTGCCGCAGCCTGGCACGTGGCACACGTGTTGCTTCTTTTTGCCCGGCTCCGCCTCGGGGGCGCCGCCAGCCGCCTGGCAGTTGGGGCAGCGGCAGCGGCGGCACCTCCTGGCCGTGGCCGCCAGGGGGGCCTTGGTCTGCAGTAGAGCGGCGATCTGGCTCTGATACTGCGCGAAGTCCGACGGGCCCAACACTAGGCCCCTTTGCAGGGCAGCTGCAGCCGCTGCAGCAGCCGCAGCCGAGGCAGGGAACCGGGGAGCGTGGGGGGCCCCGGCACAGGCGCTGGAGAGGCTAGTTCCAGGAACCCCAGAGCCTCCCGGCCCGGCACCCGATTGCGGGATGCTCCACCAGGGGAGGTCGTCCGGGGCTGGTGCAGGGGATAGCTGACGGCAGGTGGGCGGTGGAGGCGGAGGTGGTGGCGGGGGCAGCAGGTTGGAGTAGCCCGGAGGCAGAGCGGCCTGGGTGGCGTAGGGTACGTAGGCGGGCGCGCAGCTGGCAGGCAGTGCCGCCATGCTCGAGGGCAGCATCTTGACCGGCGAGAACTCGTAAGGGTACGAGGGATCCGCGGGGGGCGTGAGCGGGAGCTCGTGAGCTGCCCCGAAGGACGGCTGCAGGTGTGTTTTTTGTGGCGTCAGCCCCAGGCTGGGGTGCGGGGGAGGCAGGGCGCCTGGCGAGTGAGCGGGCATATCGGCGGTCCAAGGGTGGAAAAGCCTGGAGGGTGAGCCCAGAGCTGGGTCGTAGGGCACCTGCAGGAAGTCGGGGGCTGCAGCCGTGCCAGGCTGACCGATCCGGCTACAGGTGGCGGCCAGCAGAGCCAGGGGCGAGTGCTTGCCTAGGTCCGGAGAGGCGCTGGGGGTGCGGTCCTGCATAGGCGGCGGCAAGGGAGGGCAGAAGAGACAAAAGGTTAGCGTTTCAAACGCCGACTCTGGGCAGGCCCGCCACCCCCACTATTATACCCCTGCCCCTCCTCCGCCGGGCCATCCCTCCCCCAGACCTCACCGCATCCCACGCGCACCCAGAGGTCCCGGGAAACTTTCAGCGCCTGTGCTACCTGAATCCCCGATGCGCAGTAGCTTTCTGCTAAACTACTGGGCTCAAAGACAGGCCAAGCAGCCTTTAAGGTAGGTGCAAAGAAAGAGGCAGAGGGACCGGACCGGTCAGGAAGAGCCTGGAAACACCCACAGCAGGGCTGTGGGGCCTTCTGCTCTAGCATTTTATGAGCTCTTTTCCTTGCAGCCACTATGTTCCTCTTTGGCCTGTTCTAGGCTGAAGTCAGCAGAAGTGCCCGGCAAGGTGAATTCAGGCCCAGTTTTCTGCCACTTTGACATCCACATACCCTCCTCCCCAAATCCATGCATCTCTCCCGATAGGCCACGTATACACACACCAGCTTGGTTGTCACGTTGGCATGGGCGCGCCTAGGTCTGACTCCAGTCGCACCTTTAAGGGGGGGGGGGTCTTTTTGAGATTCAAGGTGCTCAGAGTACCCGCACAGATCCGGACTACAGATTCCCACCTGCTCCCGCCCTCTCCGGGCCCGGCCCTGACCTGGAGGAAGGCCTGCAGAGAGTCGTTCCGGAGGACGGCCACAGCGGCCATGGCTACTGCTTGAAGGCCGCTCGTTGTGGAATGGGACGCGGCCGCCGAGGCATGGACACCCGAAGGCGAGGACGATCGGCCGCCCAGTGTGCATCCGAGTCCTCCCCGCCCGCCCGCGCCCCGCTCGCTCGCCCCGCGCGCGTTCTGAGCGCTTCAGGATCACCTCCAAGAATTTGATAAGGGCTTTGCTGGGCCGCCAGCCAGTCAGAGGAAAGATTTATGGCTTTGAAGTTTGCCGCTACCCAATCATCAAAGAATAGCGGCTCTTTCAGAAGCGAAAGCAAATCCTTTGAATCCACAAAGCTCCTATGGTGTGTTTGTTGGTCTGGATAAAAGAACTGATTATTAGGGGGGATGGGAAGGGAGGAGATAAAGGCGGGACAATTAATGAAGTAATCACTATGTGGGAAATGTATATACACAAATAATTGGATTTTCCTGATCAAAGGGGGCCTTGCCGCCTGGAGACTCGCGCTTGGGTTGCTCGGGACACTCGATCCCCCACCCCCACTTGCAATTAAAGATTTGCACCAAGGCAGCGCGCAAAGTGACAAAGTGTCTTTGTTATCTCTAAAAAAAAATCTTCCTTTAGCTTTCTGGAGCGGTACTTTTGAGACTGGGATGAGGGTAACTTCACAGTACTTACTCCGCACCCTCACGTCGCGGACCAGAGCGAGCTCCTGGGGCGGGGCGGGGCGTGGGACTGACCAAACCCGGTCGGCCGCACGTCCCACCCCTTGGCCGCCCGCGGAGGCACAGGCAGCTCTGTGACCCTGGGCAGGGCTGGGCGGCCTCCCAGGGCGGCAGTGGGTGGCGCACACACTCCAGGCCCTCCCGCTAGACAAGCCGCAGAGTCCTCTTGAGGCTCCCACTGGTGACCTGGAAGTTTTCCTGGGGCTACAACTTTTACAGAGTGATCTAGGAAAAACCCGCCCCGCGCTTACTGCTTCCTCCCACAGCCGTACTTGGCAGGACACCAGAACAACCGAGAAGAGACACTTGGGGCGGTGGGCGCCGGGGATTTCGGGGGAGGGGAGTTGGATTGTACTTTCCAGACAAGCAGTTCCGTGTGTTGAGCAGGACCGGGCAAGCCTCCCACTTGTTAGGCTTCATCGAGACTTGCCAGAGATGCTAGTAACCTCTCAAGCGCGGTGATGTCACAAGCTGGACAGCAAGGCTTGGGAAACTCCTCCGCAGTCCCCTTACCCCGCGACCCCATCTCACCCCATCCCGGTGCTTTAAGAACCCACAGATCACTGGGAGGAGGTCGGGGGTGAGGGGAGGGAGAAAAGTCAAAGCAAACACTTGTTCCTGTCATCGTTGGAAGTTCATCCACAGGAGTGCTTTGTCTCGGGCACTGGAGTCTTCTCCAGGGTGTATTCTCCCCTTCAAATCTTCGTCGACCCGACCTGCAGAGTCAGTAGGCCTCCTGCCTGCCTTTGGTCCAGGATCAGTCCCTACTAGTCCGGAGGAGCCGAAAGGGATAGACTAGAGGCTGGCAGGGTGACTGGGGGCCTTCACCGCTTTGGCGGCCTGGAGTCCCGTCAGAGACCCAGCAGTGGCAACTTGGGTGACCGCACAGAGAAGTGGTTCGCCTGAGGCTGACTTAGCCTGATTCTTCTCCGGCCTCTCCGCCCCCCTGGGATCTTCGGTCTCTGAGGCCACCAGCCTCTCTGGAAGCCGGGAACCAGTTCTGCTCGCGTCGGGTGTTTATGCGCCGTCCAGGGACTGACCTAACTCCCAAATTAGCACCCAGAGGTTAGCGGAACCCCTACCGCTTCAGACTCTGCACTGCAGATCGGTGGACTTCACAGGTTCACCAAGAAGAGTCCTGACACCATGCCATTAAGAGGGCCCATATTCTCCCACGCTCCGGACGCGCCTTCGAAATGGAAATGACTAACAGGCTTCACACGGCCCGTACTAGCATCCGGTCCTTCTCCCCAACTAGTTATCACTCGTGGACCAGTGAACAGCCACCTCACAGCTCAACCCACACCACCTCACTCCTCCCTGAACACGAGTTTGGGATGCTGTGCAAGCGAGAAGGGGAGATGACTCACAGGTTTGCCCTGGGACCTGGCCGACCTGCTCCCTCTCGGTCCAATTGCAAGGACCCAGCTCTGGAGAAACCTGGGACCAAAAGGAGACATTTCTCAAGTACGCATCTGAAGCCAGGGAGCTTGGCCAGGACAACCTAGAAGGCTGTCCATCTGGTTCCTCTCCTTTTTTGAGCCTTCCCATCCTGCCTCTCCCGGAAGGCAGTAAGGCAAGCTGGAAGCATCCTTTTTGGCCAAAAGTGTTAGCTATTTTACCCAAAAGGCAAAACGAGTCAATTTACATACCCTTCAATAGTTACCAGAGTTAACTTTTCCCGCTAACTTTTTAGGCTATTAAGCTTCCATGGGCGCCAAGCAGAGCGGTTAAGCGCTCAAACTTTGAAGACAGGTTTTCCCGCCTTGTTACTGGGAATCCTGGTAAGTATGCCTTCGTTTGCCCATCTGTAAAATGTGCTGCCTCGGTAACAGTGATTGTGGGCTCAAAAGTTTCAGTGCAAAGCCTATAGAACTGCTTGCTCTAGGTGCACCGAACACTCTGGAGCGCCATAACCGCTTTTTGTTAACAGTTCTAGCCCTCCCAGGGCCAAGCAAGAGTTTGGAGAGAGACTTCGAAGAACTGCGCTTTAACTCTCCTCCCTTAGCGTGGAGATTCGAAAAGAAAGAAAGAAAAAAATCTTCCTGATGAAGTAATGTTGGGAGCGTCCATTAAAAATGCAGTGCAGGGAGATCAAAGCACAATATTTATTTTGGAAATTTGTTGCAATCACCAAGAGATACAGGTATCAAGGCCAAATGTCAGTTCCGCTACACAAAGCCCCCGCGTGGGCCAAGAGCGCGTGGCTGCCGTAGCGTAATGTAAAGAGACTTCAAAGACAAGGCGCGCAGCAAAAGTGAGCCGCCGGGAGGGAAAGGAGAGAACCCGGGAGGGCCAGCGCGCCCCCAAACGACTCTGGGACTGCGGGGCGGGGGTCAGTTCAAAGAGGTATCCGCGGGGGCGAGTTCACAGGAGGGAAGGTTTAATGGGCTTTCCTTTGTTGATGAGTGTATTTGTGCGGCTCGGACCCGGGAACTCCTGCTCGTTCCTAACGCCTCGGGGTGGAGGTGGGGGAGCAGCGAAGTGGGAGCAAACTTTCACCGCAGCAGGGGGCGGGGGAGATTGAATACTACTCTCTCCAGGCGGGCGGCTGGCGGGGCTGAGCGGTAATCCAAACTGCTCCTGAAACAGCAGGGTTCCGAGACTGGGAAGTTTGCAGCCCGGTTTCTTCGCAGGCGGGCGGGCAGCAGGAGTCATCCGGGTGCAAACTGCGGGGCCGGCAAAGGGGAGATGAACCCACACCCGCACTGGCACAGAGGGGGCGGGTCTGCTCTGGTTTTCTCTTCTCAACTCTGGGGTGTGGCTGTTTCAGGCCCGACCTGACACTTTCCCAGAGCTCTTCCTACAGCATAAACGCACCAGTCACCTCTCTCTCTCTCTCTCTCTCTCTCTCTCTCTCTCTCTCTCT
>NW_026067899.1:2827665-2841544 GCF_014885135.2 Alexandromys fortis
ATATATACACATATATATATGTAATGCTTTTCCTCCTCCCTCGGTTCTTCCCTGGTTCCCCCATCTCTTTACCCACCCAACTTTATGTTCTTTTTCTTCCTCTCTTTTGAATTAAAAAGAAAAATCCATATACTATTTGGTTCATCTCAATACTTTATCTCATTGGCTTTTATAGTCTTCTATGTTTCCCAGCTAGGTCTGGCCTTGTCTCTTCAAGGCTTCGCCTTCCAGTTGCCTGCATCTGCCTGGATAGCAAAGGACCCAGGAAGGAAAGGGGATGATGGATTTTCCTGTGATAATGGGTACCGAGCCTCAGGAGGATGCCTGCGCATTGCATTAGGACCAAGCATTTTCTGAGCGGTCCCTCAGCGGCCTTTTGAAGTCTTGCGGCCTCAGAAAGCTGCTATTGTTCTCAGATCTCAACATGGAAGAGAGCAAACTTTGCGTCTTCAATTGAAACATTAAAAAAAAAAAAGTGTTTGTGGTAGGGAGGGGTTGCAGTCGAATACTCTCCAAATTGACCTTCAGAGTTTGGAGCAAGCTGTGGTACTGTTGAAGGTGCAAACCAAATCCCAGATGCCCTAAAGCCTGTCCTGGACCGAAAGGCTCTTCCTCCTCAGTTGGTGGGATCCTGGCTTGGGGAACCAAACCTTTCCCTTGAGATTTTCTCTTCTTCTACTGAGGACTTCACATTAACCCGGATTTGAAACTTTTAAATGGAGTCAAGATGTTAACAGGCAGAAAAGCAGGAGAGATGTTTGAAAAATCTCACCCAAGTCTGTTAGCATTTGTGTGACCATATCCTTCATTCAAAGTGCTGGGAGTTCCAGAGATGTTTAGTAACTGCTGTGCATTGTAGGGAGGTGGGCTGGAACCCTGAGGCAGATGCCATCTATAGAGTGAGTGATTGCCTCCTGCTTCAGAATACACACATGCAAAAGGAGCCCAGCGGAGAGGGTAAGGGGAACTTTGGATTTGCTCGAGGGAGACCAGGGAATTAGACCTCCTTCCACTCCCAGCTCCCTTTCTCCCAAGAGACTGCCACGTGGTCCCAAGTATATATGTCTATAAAACAGGCATACAAACGAAACACTGATAATAACCATAAAGTTATTTTAAGACAGTTCCCATTTATTTTGCCATTTATTAAAGATGAAGTCAAACTTGCATACTAATGAGCTAGAAGAGCTGTGGTTTTGTGTGTGTGTGTGTGTGTGTGTGTGTGTGTGTGTGTGTGGCAGATTGGTGTTTACTATGTAGCCCTGGCTGGCCTAGAACTCATACTATAGACCAGGCTGACCTCAAACTAGACCAGGCTGGCCTCAAACTCACCCAAGTTCCCCTGTCTTCCAAGTGCTGGGATTAAATTGTACACCACCATGCTTGGCTTTGTTTTTATTTTTACATAAGGAATTAAATCTTTGCTGTCTATTTGATACCGCAGGGCAGAGAGCATCCTCAATATTTTTCAGAGTTGAATAATATTTTGATACTATAACTGTCAACACTGAGATTACTACTTCAAGTAAATATATAATGCAAAATTGAAGAAATGTGTTAGGGCTATTTCAAAAGTTGTTGGGAATTCCATCCTAATCCTAAGGCAAAATTCATCAACACACACACACACACACACACATATATATAATGAAACTCAACCTTATCATTCAACAATTTTAAAGATCAGAGTTTTTAACAGTAAATAAGCATAAGCATAGAGATACAAATCTGGTACAAATGCCACGGAATGACAATATTAAGAAGGTCTCTGCTTTTCCTAATTATGCCATGATTGTGTTTCTATGAGATTAGGAAGCTGTGCAGTGAAAACACGGAAGTTCATCACATACAATGATCTCACATTTGACCTACGTTCCAAGCAGCATTCAGTGGCGTTGTGTAGTGTGGCAAAATGCTCAACTCAGAGTGTGTGAGTGTGTTGTGTGCTCTGAAGCAAGGCTGCAGTTGCAAGCATGGAGGAGCCCCTGTCTGCAGTCTGCCAGAAACCCCTCAGTCCAGCACACATTTGATTCTGAATTAGTTTTGGATCGCTGCACTTCCAAACCTTTCTACTGTTGCCAATTTTGTTTGCAGCCTCCCCCCCCCTTCAGTTGTGTGACCCCTTATGGAGTTGCAAGTCTGAGTTTAAGAAGCTGGGGTGTAGACAAGGAGGGGGACAGATTAAAGAAGTCAGGGGAGTTCTTCTCCCTGGCTTTGTATATTGGAAATTTCTTGTGTGCTCCAATACAGCTCCAAGTCTGAAGGTTTCCTCTCTAGGAGGCCAGGCTTGGTAGAGAGCCTGGAAGAATTAGGTTCAGATGCAGTTAGTCATTGGCATTGTGTGGCTTGACAGTTAGGGAAGGAGGTTTGATGGGCAACTGGTGAAAGAATGACTCAGCATTTTAAGAGAAACTCCAAAATTTGGTAATAGGTTAGAATAAGAAAGAAAAAAAAAAAAACCCAGAAGACTCCTATTTTGAAGCAACGGTGCTAAGACAACTGGACATTCAGATGTAGAAGAAGGACATTACAGTAAACAAAGAAAATGTGATATACACATAGCTTGAAAAAGAATGCAATTCTGTCATTTAGAGTAGCATAGATGAGTTTGGAAAACATGTTAAATGAAATACCTTAGGCAAATACTTCATGTTTTCCTATGTAGCAGTTATAAGTTGATCTCAGACATGTACAGATAGGTGGTTACTAGAGTCTAGGAAGGACTGGGAACAGAGAATAGAGGTGGGTTAGTGGGCATAAAATTACAGTTAGAAGGAATCGGTCCTGGTGCTCTATGGCATAGAGGGTTGACTATAATCAACAATAATTTATTATGCATCTCTAAGTAGTTGGAAGAGAGGACTTTGGATATTCATAATGCAAATAAATAATGTTTGTGGCAATGCATATGCAAATTACATATTTAACCATTATATACTATATGTTAAAATAGTATGCTGTAACCCATATAGACATATATCAATTAAAATTTGAATAAACTATTGTGTATGAGTTATAAAAGGTCATCTTTCTTTATGACATATGCAAAAAATCTCCAAATTGATCCTAGTACTACTTAAGTGTTAAAGCTAAATCCTAAAATTCTTACATAAAAGCACAGAGCTACATTTTCTTCACAGAGATGTCTTAGATGGATATGATACCAAAGGGACAAGTGAAAAAAGAAATTGAATTTCATCAATTTGTGTTTCAAAGGCTTGCATTAAGAAAGTGGAAGCCGGGCTGGAGAGGCGGCTCACCAGATGTTAGGAGCTCTTGTTGCTTTTGCAGAGGACCTGAATTCAGTTCCCAGCACCCACATGGCGGTTTGAAACCATCTGTAAATCCATGTTCTGGAGAATCTGACATCTTCTTCTAGATCCTGAAGGTACTATATATGTGTTAGTATGTGTGTGCATGTGTGTGTGGCATACACACATACATGCAAGCAAATCGCTCATACATGTATAGAAAAACAAATTCTAAAAACTCCCTGAAGAAAGTGGAAGAGACAGCTCACATAACAGGATAGAACTGTTTGTGAAGTCTGTACCTAATAAGAAATTTTAATTTATAGTGTATGAAGGATGTTTGCAACTCAAAGATAGGGCTGATGAGATCGCTCGCTCATCTGGTGAGGACTTCTGCTGTGCAAATCTGATGACCCCCACGAGGGCATCGTTAGCAATCGTTAGCCGTCACTGGAGCGCACAGTTAGAAGCCCTCTCACACTTACTCAGTTGACTAGACTGCAGCAAAGATAATAGGACTATTGTAGAAGACATGCAGCAACTGGAACCCTTATTCAATATGGGGGATGGTGAAAAATGGTCCAGCCTCTTTGGAAGGTAATTTGCCAGTTCCTCAGAAAGTAAGCAGGGAATTATTTGGGAGCCACAGAAGCCACCTTGACTAAACCAGGACCTTTTCTCTAATTTCTATATTCTCCCACTGCCCCCGGCCTCAAGAGTGGTTCATATACACCATTAGCCACAGTATTCACCTTGCAAGCTTTAGGACACCAATTTTCAGGATATAAGTAGTTATTCGTCTGATGTTTTAAGAGTCCAGCTAGGAACAGACTAATATATCAAGTCTCTGTCTCTGTTTCCATTGAAAACGTCATCTCACTCAGATTTCTGCCTGTGATTCCAGCATTCCAGAGGCTGAGGCAGGAGAATCATGAATACAAGGCTCAAGGCTACTCTGGGCTACATAGTGAGACCTTATCGCCATTAAAAAAAATGAATTAATATTGGTTTCTCTTTCTTACAGGCTGGCAAGAGTCTTGACCATGAGCCTTTTGGTCTTGAGGAAACAATGGCCGTTCAGTTTGGATCCCAATATCATGCTAGCGTTGGGCTGGATCTACTCTGTCACCTTGGACCTCCGTTGAGAAGCACTCATGCTTCTTCCTCCCTTCCAGGGCATCAGTACCCATTCCCTGGGCACTGGATCTCTTTCCCCTCTCCTAGCCTGCTCATGACTGCCCCCTGAAATCTTGTTCCTTTATGATTCCTCTGGCTGACGGCTCTAAGAGGTGCCCAGACCTACACGAGGATCCACCCTTTTCCATCTTTGGCTCTACCCTGCCATTAGGGACACTGATGTGATGCATAGATGCGTTGAACAGCATCTACCCCATTCGTTTAAACAGAAGGAGCCTTACTAGCAGGTGTCAGATACCTTGCAAATATGACTGAAAGGCTGAAGATCCAGTGTTTCAACTGAGTTTTCAGGAATTGCTGCCAAGAACACCCCCAAGGAACTGCTGCCAGGCCAATCTCGGGAGCTGTAGAGCCACAGAGAGGCTTCTGGAAAGCCAGAGCCACAGTTGCCCGACTTCAGAATCATGTCACATCTACTGGGATCTTGTCTCCTACTAACTCTACGTGCGGGACTGGGATGTAGGTCTCTGCTGCAGTTATTATAGAGAGAACCAAGTACCACCCCTGAAGTTGCTAGCGGGAAAGACAAACACATGGCTCCTACTTCTGCCTTCCAGATTTGACAACATGCAACTGATTGAGGCACTCTAATTTGGCCTCAGGAACTAAAGCTGCAAGAGAGTTTAGGATATATAGTTTATAGTTCTCTAGAGGAGAGAAACAGTCCATAAACAGATCGGAGCAGCTACTAAAGAAACTGACCCAGTTATCTGCTGTATTTGTCTACTGTGCCAATATTCCTGGCCTCTAGTCCGGGACCATCACTTCTAAGGAACTGCCTGTGTGCCAACTGCTCTTTCTTCGTCACCAAAACAAATTACGGCTCAGCCATTCTAGTCCTTGTCTCAGGATTTGCTGAACAGCTCACGAATATGCCTGCGACTTCAGCCTTGTCCTTCCTCGTTAGGTCTCCCTTCCCGTCTCGCTCATTCCCCAGTTCCACCCCTGCTGGCTCACTTCCATGAAATCACTTCTCCTTGCTTTTTCCATTTCTGTGTTCTAGGTTGAAGCCTCCGTTGTCTCCTGCCTTTCACGGTTTCATGGCAGAATGCAATTCCCATCAGCTACTGCAGTATCCCTCCTTCCACCACCTGCCAGTCCTTAGTGTCTCTAGCAGAGAGAGTGGAGCAGAGATTCCTGGAAGCCAGGTCTGCAGGCTAGCTGGCTCCCACCTGATCTCCCCTGGATTGCTCACTGTCCAGGTGCCCTTGTTTATGCCCATGTCACAAGTCCCCCAGAGACCACCAGGAGTCCGTGTTCCTATGCAAAAGCAAAGAGCCTTTAATGCAGGCTCAAGCTTGGACTCTCCATCTATTCCCACACAGCGGCTGGGTTAGGGAAAGCATTGGGCTCAGCTACGGTGGGGTTTTTAAGGAGTAAAGAATGAGGGACAGGGCAGGGGGATTTCAGATTCAAATGGGGGTTGAACTCCTGATTGGGCAGGAGTGAGGGAACAGAAGTCTTGTCAAACAGTGATTGGTACTTGTGCTGCTGTAAGGAAATTGGCCACCTATATACAAGTTAGGAAAGCTATTCTTAATGTTCTAGAGCATCTAGTACTTGTTTGCCTCAATTCTGACTGGTTCCCCACAGGGTACAGTCTGTGGCTTTTCCTGGTTATTGTAATGGTGAGGCCTAGTCCAAGTGTTATTAGTTCACAGCCTGGTATGGCTGCACTGCTCTTCCAGAGAACTCAGGTTCTCCCAGCACCCACATGGCAGCTCACAACTGCCTGTAACTCCAGTTCCAGGGGACCCGACACCCATGACAAAACATCAATGCATATAAAATTTTTTAAAAAGTAAAAATAAAGGGAAAGCGATTGAAAAAGACATCTGATATCGGACTCTGGCCTCCACATACGTGTGCATGCTCATATACGTCCACTGGAGTACACACATGAACATATATACACATACAAACAAATGAGCGGGTGATGAGGTGGGTACAACTAAGGACAAAAACCCTGACATCTACCTGTGGCTTCCACATGCACTCACTACACACCTTTCGTTTTAAGATATTAGAGTTTTTGCTCGGCCATGTCACCTCTGCCCGTCTCTACACACTTTCACAGACACTGGTTTCAATTTCACATCACCTAAGACTGTTAACCAATATGGCAGCCCAGTAGACATTTCCCATCTGCGCATGGCTACTCTCATTGTTGACCTTGAATTTGAGTTCCTGAATTTCGCTAGCCGTTTCTCAGGGCTCAGTAACCACTGCCCCCCTGGATGCACGGTCTTTAGCTTTCTCTTTTCTGGCTCACCTCATGTCCTGGGAAGCCCTGAAGTTGGAATTGGTCAGAATGACACATTGAAGACCACGTCATCTGGTGCACGGAAGAACAGATGCATTGTTGGCTTTTCTGTTAGTGTAGAGCACCTGCGTTTTGCTCTCCCCTTACCTGGCTGGTAACTGACAAGACCATCCATAGCTCTACTCTGCATAACATGGAGGGCTGATGCTGTTTCTAATAATTGAACCCTAAGCCTAGTTCATGCCACCCCAGCTGAGGGTCTTAGTCTTGATTACAAAATAGTGAATCACGCATCCTCCCGAGAGCAAGCACAGCAGTGTGGCTGAGCGGTTCTGGGAAGGCTCTTGTCTGTTTGTTTCTGGAGTCTAACGACACACTGGAGATGCTTTTCTTTCACGTGCTGCTTTTGGGAAGAGTTTTCTTTTTCCCACCCACTTTTCAGAAAGCTCAAGTTTTGCAAAACTGTACCATCTTGACCATGTTAGCCTTTTTATAAAGTATAGTTACACTAGCGTTCATTCAACTTCCAGGTGATTTTCATCTTTGCAAAATGGAAAGTTCTCTCCTCCTTAAACATCTCTCCATTCCTCGCTGTTCCCAGCATTTGCCACCCGTGGTTCCACTCTCTGGCTGTGTGGATTTTTAACACTGCAGATCCGTCATATGAGAGGAATCATACATACTTGTCCATTTGTGCCCGGCTCATTGCACTTCCTAGGATGCCCTCTGGCTTCGCCCATGCTGTAGTAGTCTGAGTAGCAGCTGCCTTCCTTCTAAAGGCTGGAGTAATGACCCTCAAATGCAAGAGAGAAGTGGAGCCAAGGAAAAGAAACCCTCCTCTTGATGGCAGATCTAATATCATATATTTAAAGGGTATAATAGAGCTTGGAATCCAATCTATTTTTAAATATGAAAGTTGAGGGCCGGAGAAGGTGAAAGTGCCTTGCCAGGCTACCTCAGAGGGTAGTTAGGCTCTTGGGGACACACGCATTCTGTGTATGGAGGGAGATGCTGTGAGCGGCAGAGCCACTGGGTTTACAGAGCACTGGCTACGATGAGAAATAGCCCTGAACGGTTCCACAAGCATCGGCAGTGTAGGGGTAAAGAGCCAGCAAAAGGGGCTAGGCCTGAGGTGCCTAGCACACCAACAGCAGATCTGATATATTGCTCTGGGGAATGCATGGGGGCTCGTAGAGCCTAAGGATGTGGAAATCCCAGGCTCAGAAAATTGCCTATAAGCAAGAAAAGTCCTCTTTCCTATTCACCGAACACAAGACAAAGGCGGCCTGGGGACTACCAGCAGGAAAGTCGCAGGTGGAGGTGCCTGCCTAAAGTAACAGAGAGGCCGGCCACTCCAGCTCAGTCAGGTACAATCAACATCCCTAGTTTGGGGCAGAAAGCGAGCAGCAGAAATGGAGTGCTGGGATGTCTTTTTTGTTTGTTTGTTTGTTTGTTTGTTTGTTTGTTTGTTTCGAGACAGGGTTTCTCTGTAGCTTTGGAGCTGGTCCTGGAACTAGCTCTTGTAGATCAGGCTGGTCTTGAACTCAAAGAGATCCACCTGCCTCTGCCTCTCGAGTGCTGGGATTAAAGGTGAGCATCACCACCGCCCAGCTTGGTTTTTGCTTTTTTTGGGGGGGGGGGGGGGGGGGGGGGGAATGTCTTAAAAGGGAGGAATTTACTAGGGAAGAAAGAAGGAGTTCAGGACTGCCAGACTTGCAGGTGGTGTGGGCCTGGGAACTTGGGTAGGACTGACTGCCTTGGCCAGAACCAAATGCCCGTGAACCCAAAGATTCAGATAACTGATGATGATTTGACTCTTCCTAATTTCTGATCTAAGGAAGCTTTGTCTCAGGTGGTTTATCAATCGGGGCATCAGCACCACATCCCACAATTATATATGCATAGACATGTATGTTTTCCAGAGCCCCAGAAAGTAGTCCTGCATCCCTGCGGAAACTCTAATTTGATGCTCATTTATCCGGAGAGGCTTTGCTTTCTGGGAACTAAATTCTTCAAAGCTCTGCAGAGCGGGCAGAAGCCACCTTTGTGGTGGACACAATTTTCTTTCTCTCCCTTGCTCCAGTTCCTGCCAGGCTAGAGAGCTATCGGTCTCATTTCCATATCAAACAAAACGGAGGCAGGAAAATACTCCCCTGATCGACATAAAAAGACACATTACTGGAGATTGTCTAAGAACTTGTTTTTATGGCCAAAATTAGCAAATTATTCACAGTAATAGGTGAGTCGCATGACAATAGTGTTTAAGAGAACAAAGCCACTCATCAGGGCTCCAGGAGCTCAAATCCGCCCCAAGGCAGGTCCCCAGCTGCTAGAACATCTCTGAGTAGGGCCAGCCAAGAGGCTATTAAAAAAAAAAAAAAAAGACAAAAAGAAACAGGCAGCCAGGAAGTCCGCCACTTATCCAGCTTCAGCTACCAGAAAATGCATTCCAGGGCTTGCTCCCCAGCTTCCCAGAAGCTCGGTGGGTGGCCTCTGTGTTAGAGAAGGACACACGTGGCTCCCATCTCGCCAGTTTCCCAGGGAAATGGGGGAACCTTCAGTCCTCCAGCAGCTGTTTCCTTCCTTTTGGGGTTTTGGAGACCCCGGATAAAACCTGAGCCAGCTGTCATGCATAAGCTGTTGATTATTGACCCGCTTTTAATCCAGAGTAATTAATAACCCACTTGAAACGTTAATATGCACTGGGGTTCAAGGTATTAACGTGCTTGGCACCCTTCTGCAGGGCAGCAGTGCCAGGAGAGTTTGCCACAGGGCGAATCGGCCTTGCTTAGCTGGGACTCGCTTCCTGTTTGTAAAGAGGCCGGAGTAAAGGATGGAAGAGACAGGTCATGAAGTTGGCCCTGGACACTGGGGGCTTTGGTAAGGAAACAGCCAGGAGGGTCCGGGACTACAGACAGCAGTCTCAAGGTGTCCAAGCCAGTAAGCAATTCAAGACTTTTCCCGTTGACCTGGCAGATTGCTTCTGCCTTTGGACACCTCTCCCTGTGCATAGAGATTGCATCTGGTGTCCTACAATCTCTACAGTCTTCAACAGAGTTAGTTGCCCAGTCTGTGACTTACTGAAACTTCCCACACCAAGTTGTTGTTGGCGTAACAGCTGTTTCTTTTTATTGCTTTGTTTTAAAAACCTATTCCATAGGTCATTTATTAACCATCAGCGGACGTTTTGGTTGTAGAAGTTTGGGGTGATAATAAATGTTTCTGCTGTGAGCATTATGTAAAAGTATGTAAGTACACAGGGTTTTCACTTCACTTTTCCCCCCCAATATCTTCTAGAATTCCAATGAGAATCTAGAACGGGCTGGAGAGATGGCTCAGCTGGAAAGGCGCCTGCTGCCAGTCCTGAGACCTTAGTTTGCTCTCTGCTATTCACATGGTGGAGGGCGAAAACCAACTCCTACAAGTTTTCCACAGATTCCCATCACACATGCTCACACACACAGTAATATCTCAGCCCCTCCCCCTTCCTGACACTCCCCACTACCCCCTGCCCCACCACGCACACAAATTAAATAAATGTAATTTAAAAAAGAGGCTTACAGCTCCATCGGTCATGTCAACCTCTGGCTCCTCCATGACCATTACAGTGGTAGCACATACGTTTAATGCCTGCACGCAGGAGTCAGACGCGGGTGAATCTCTGAGTTCGAGGCCAGACTGGTCCACAAAGCAAGTTGCAGGACAGCCACAGCTACACAGAGAGACCCTGTCTGTTTGTGTGTGTTTGGGGGTGGGGGCACACTTTGGATCTTGCACATCAGCTTTAACGAGCGCCACACTGACGTCCTGCTATGGACCCTTGCCCCCTGCGGCCTGAGTAAGGACTGAGGCTCGGTGGCACTGCTTCCTGAGCCCCTTCCCTTGGGATTGCCCCTGCAATGTGCTGTGCCTCTCTCTAGCTTGCCCTAGTCTACTTTCTGGGCATTAGACTTGCTTCTTATCCCATGTCTGTGTGGAGTAGGGGTTTCTCAGAGGCAGGGACTGTGCGTCCAACTTACCATGTGCCTCTGGTGCCTCTTGTAAGTGCTTGCCAATAAGTTCTCATTAAATGCTTATTGAACCCATAAACAAATGAAGGAGTCAGGATCCTGCTTACGTGTGGTAGCAAAAGGTTGACTGCCCAGTTAGTTCCGCTGGAGGTGTAGGTCTGCTGTATGCAAGGTGATCTAGATAAAGAATGCCTCTGCCCATGGCAGAGCCCTATGGCAAACACTGATGATAGTCTCGAGGCTATCAACTGGGGCGAGTACTGGGAAGGAAGCACAGCATGCGGGGGAGGGGGGGAAATAGGACCAAGACAGCATAAAAGAAGAACTAGTCAGGACTTCCAGTTAGAAGAGACCAGTACTAACCAGCTACAAGTGACGCAGACAGCCTGCCAGCCCTGGGGATAATTCATGAGAAGATGTGGGAAACCAGAGCCTTGTTAGTGGCTGTCCCGTTGCTGTAACCCAGCACCCAGCACCAACAACCCAGCACCAACAACCGGCAGAGGAGACGTCTGTAGTGGTTCGTTGTTCAGGAGATAAAGTCCATCACATCAGGGCAGGCAAGATGGCTGGAGTCTCTAGCAATAGGAGCTTGTAGTAGCTGCTGTTGCTTGGTGCTCACTACACAAAGAGACTAGCTCACATGGAGGTGGGGCTATCTAACCTGGGACAGACAATCTCTAGCCGCTTGATACCTCCTCCTAAAGGTTCCACAGTTATTCCAAGTATTACCATCAGCTGGGGACCAACTGTTCAAAGCCACGAGTTTGTTCGGGACTTCAGGCATAGATTATTTGGGGACCGTTTTGAGTCTCAGGTCCTCCACTTACTGCTCTGTGACTGTGCCCACTTTACCTTGTCTGTGTTTCATTTCCTTATCTAGAAAATGCAGTGTTTCCTCCTGGGGCGAAGCGGATAAAAACAGTTCCCGAGCCAGGTGATGGTGGCGCACGCCTTTAATCCCAGCACTCGGGAGGCGGAGGCAGGCGGATCTCTGGGAGTTCAAGACCAGCCTGGTCTACAGAGCTAGTTCCAGGACAGGCTCCAAAGCCACAGAGAAACCCTGCCTCGAAAAACAAAAACAAACAAACACACACACACACACACAAAAAAAAAAACCAGTTCCCGAACAACGGGATTCGAACCCTGCACATGACGAATGTCCAGTGTCTAAACACGCAGACACATAGATAAATAGGAGAATTTGGCGAGGTTCCGAGAGAAAAGCAGGGCCCTGCTGCCCAAACGCTTCAAGTAAAGCCTCCTGAAGATTCTGCCTGCTATTTTAAAATCCCATGCTTGGGTAAATACGCAGAAAAAACAAAGCTGTAGCAGGGAGCTGTGGGATGCCGCATAGCCAGGCCTCTCAGGAGGGACCAGAAGTCGCCACCATCTGATGTCTGCCTTGTGGCTGCGCGAAAGGAAGTTGGGGGTAGAAGTCTAGTTCCTGATGGGCAGGTGTTTCAACCCAGAGCCATCCTCACAGTTGGCACCCTCGGTGAGGACTCTGCAGACAGGCGAGGATTAAGTCAGGAGGAGATGAGATTGCTCTTCCACCTGGCGCTGGTGGCTGGTGGCCCCGGCAGGACAGGACGGCGCGGAGGCCCCGTGGCAGGGGCCGGGCAGCCAGAGTTCAAACCTTTGCTGTTCTCACACATGCTCTGTTTACAGAGACTCTGAAGTTCTGTTCCCCAGAGAAGCCAACCCTCCAGTTTCCATAGGCACAGTCACGTCTACACTCCAGGTCCATCTGGCCAGCACTGTCGCAAAGAGTCGCCCGCGACTCTTTCATAATCGAACAAGCGGTGTAATTAATACAAAGTGTTGGTTCCTGAATTCTGCTGTCAGACATGAAATAAAATTGAAACAAAAAGTCTGTGCTGTGGGTGTGGTCATTCCTCTAGAGGATTTTATTTTAGTCGAGGAAAAGAAAATACTAGAATGGGAAGGAGTTTGGAAATATTTCATTATTGTGTTCTATTAGTAAAAGTTTTGAATTTATAAGTTGCTGTTAATGGAGATCTTTCAGAATTCAAGTATTATAGGCAAAATTAAGAACATAAAAAAGTCTCCTCTAAACCACTTGTTAAATATAACCCCAGTAGCCCAGACACTGAGAGAAACAATTAATAAATGGGACCTCCTGAAACTAAGACACTCTGTAAAGCAAAAGACACAGTCAAAAAAAGACAAAATGGCAGCCTTCAGAATGGGAAAAGATCTTCACCAACCCCACACTGGACAGAGGGCTGATCTCCAAAGTATACAAAGCACTCAAGAAACAGGTCATCAAAAGAACAAATAATTCAATAAAAAAATGGATTACAGACCTACACAGAGAATTCTCAACAAAGGAATCTAACATCCTTAGCCACCAGAGAAATGCAAATCAAAACAACTCTGAGGGGCTGGAGAGATGGCTTAGTGGTTAAGAGCATTGCCTGCTCTTCCAAAGGTCCTGAGTTCAATTCCCAGCAACCACATGGTGGCTCACAACCATCTGTAATGAGGTCTGGTGCTCTCTTCTGGCCTGCAGACATACAGACAGAATATTGTATACATAATAAATAAACAAATAAATATTAAAAAAAACAACTCTGAGTTTCCATCTTACACCTGTAAGAATGGCCAAGATCAAAAACACTGATGACAACTTATGCTGGAGAGGTTGTATGGTAAAGGGAACACTCCTGCATTGCTGGTGGGAGTGCAAACTGATACAGCCCCTTTGGATATCAGTGTGGCGATTTCTCAGAAAATTAGCAAACAACCTACCTCAAAATCCAGCAATACCACTTTTGGGTATATACCCAAAGGATGCTCAATTATACCACAAGGACATGTGCTCAACTATGTTCATAGCAGTATTATTTGCCATAGTCTGAACCTGGAAATAACCCAAATGCCCCTCTACCAAAGAATGGATAAGGAAAATGTGGTATATTTACACAATGAAGTACTACACAGCAGAAAAAAAATGACATCTTGAAACTGAAAAATGACATTTGCAGGCAAATGGATGGATCTAGAAAACATCATATTGAGTGAGGTAACCAAGACCCAGAAAGACAAATATCATATGTAGTTACTCATAAATGGCTTTTAGACATAAAACAAAGGAAAATCAGCCTACAGTTCAATCCCAGAGAACCTAGAAA
>NW_026067899.1:2842653-2888776 GCF_014885135.2 Alexandromys fortis
TCTCTGTCATTTCTAGAGTTTTGGACTTCCTGTTTGCTTAGGTATTATTATATCCTTCTGGAGTCTTTGATGTTGAAGAATGAATATAGTTTTCCTTAGTTATGATAAGAGATAAAATAGATATAAATATTGTAACTGTAATTCTTGCTTGATAACTGTTTTGTTATATGTAGTTTTGCTATGTTAAGTTAAAGCCTTCTTTTTTTTGTTTAAACAGATAAAAGGGAAATGATGGAGGAAGGACATTGGTTAATTATAATAAAGAAACTGCCTTGGCCTATGTTAGAACATAGGTGGGTGGAGTAAACAGAAGAGAATACTGGAAGAAAGAAGCTGAGTCAGGAGTCGCCATGATTCTCCCACTCCAGACAGACGCAGGTTAAGATCCTCCCTGGTAAGCCAGCTCATGGGCTACACAGAATATTAGAAATGGGTTAGAACAATATGTAAGAGCTAGCCAATAAGAGGCTACAGATAACGGGCCAGGCAGTGTTTAAAAGAATACAGTTTCCGTGTAATTATTTCGGGCATAAGCTAGCCATGCGGGCGGCCGGGTGCTGGGGACACAGCCCCGCTGCTCCTAATTCAACACCTGCCTAGCATGCAGGAAGCTCTGGGTACCATTCCCAGCAAGCACGAACACAAGGCGGCTACACCTGCTTCTACACCCGCATTCAAGGGTGAAGACAGTAATTCAAGGTCACCCTCAGCTACATCTCAGGGTCAAGGCCATTCTGGGTCATGTGAGAACCAATAACTTTTTTAAAAAGGGACTGAAGATACTCATGTAGGAGAGCCAGCATTTTTAATTACATTTATTTGTGTTGTGTGTGTACTGAGTGAAGCTGTTGTGAGCCCACCAATGTAGGTGGGGGAACTGAACCCAGAGTCTGTGCAAGAGCAGTAAGCCCTTAACCACTGAGCCATTATCTTTAGCTCAACCATGCTCTCTTGTTTTTTTTTTTAATATAATTATTTATTTTGTTTTAGGTTCATTGATGCTTTACCTGCATGTATGTCTATATGAGGGTGTTGGATCCCCTGGAACAGGAATTACAAACAGCTGTGAGCTGCCATGTAGGTGCTGGGAATTGAATCCTGGGTCGTCCGGAAGAGCAGCCAGTGCTCTTGAACGCTGAGCCATCTCTGCATTCCCAAGAACGGTATTGTCTAGTGGTGTTCTGTCTTCTCAGAGATGGTGCCTTAAGGGAAGAGGATTTGCGTGACAGAAGTGAAGCACTGGGCAGAAATCAGAAGGATGAAGTATTTGTCTTCTGGGAAAGCATCCCCCGCTCGAAGCCTCCAATTCGTGGTGGAGGGCAGGAGGCAGATGTTGGAACCTCAGACATCACTCCACTCTCTCCCCGCAAATCCTGGGAGCAGTGGCCGCTCAGTGCTGACTTCTGGGTCTTGCCTGGGAGCCTGATAACTCTCACTGTGGCTTAGGGGAGCTTGGGGGCTGTGTAAGGCCTGCGTTGACGTCACATGGGACGGCTCAACCAGTGCTCTGAGAACCGTCAGTTCCTCCTCTTCACTGGCTTCACCCTCCGCCCCCTCGCAACAGTGCAACAGTCGTCTGAGTTTGGACTCTACCCAGATAGTCTTGCGGACAATACACTCCCTTTCTGTTCTCCCCCCCCCCCTCCCCCAGCCTTCTTTGCTAGAACCTCTTATTTCACAGGCGGGAAACAGGACAAGCTCTTGACTTAAAACAGCCTGTCAGTTCTCCAGGGCCACCGGATGGATTGATGACGTGGTCGTTAGGCTACCTTTTGTAAGCGTAACCTCACGGAAAATGATCAACCCAGCATGCTCTGGTCCAAAACTCCATTCTTACAAAAACCCACTTTTGGGTTTCACATAGTTGTTCTGTCTTGTATTTGTTGAAAACTCAAGTGAAAACACAACTGCAGTTTTTTTCTCTATTGCCAGCCACACTTTCAAACCTATTGTGTCTGCGCCTTTATCCTTCTGGTCTTTAGCTTAGTTTTTTGGTATATGTTTATATTTTATATATTTATATAACATGTTTATATTTATATTGCTACATAACTTAGCAAAAGTTTGAATTTCCAATAGTTTCATAATAATCCATTTCTAACAGTGTGCCAAAAATGTAATCATCACCTAACAGAGCAGTTTATAGACCTCTTCTCTGAACACTGGAGGGGGAGTTCACTCCTGGAACCTCATGCAGAAATCAGAAAGGTTAAAACAGGATTTGATGATGTTACAAAGATTACTTTCTTTAAAGTGTCTTTGACATTATTATTATTTTTTTTCAGAAACAGGATTTCTCCATATAACAGTAGCTCTGGCTGTACTGGCCCTCACTCTGTAGACCAGGCTGGTCTCAAACTCAGTTCCGCCTGCCTCTGTCTCCCAAGAGCTGGGATTAAAGTCATGCACAACCACAGCCTGGCAGTGCCTTTGACATCCTGTTTGGAAAGGTCTTTTCACCTAAAAAGTATGGAAACATTTACTTATTTTTTCTCCTACTTTTATAACCACTTTTCCTTTTCCACACAGATCTCTCATTCTTCTGTTTAGGACTTTTTAAGATACAGTGCTGATTAACACCTGTAAGGTTGTTCTTTGCTGTGGGTATTTGCACACTGTGTGAGGATGATATTGATGTAATCAAAAAGATGAACAGCGATCGCTAGGCAGGATTTCTGGGGAGAGAAAGAAGGAGGAGGAATCTAGGAGTGCAGGAGAAAAGTCACAAATGCCTGGCACGCTGATTTGGCACAAGACTGTGGATTGTAAAGTTCCCCTATCAGGAGAAATTCCTGTCTTTTCTCCTCTAGGCTAGAACGTATCCACTTCCCAAGTCCCCCAAATCTCATTGACTTGGGTTGCAAAGCCTTATCTAATGATTAATTTGGGGCTTGAGACTTACCCTCTTTTTCTGATCCTAAGTTCATCCATATTGCAGATAGCCATTTTCCAACACTCAGAGTTCTGTGACAAGTGGGTGCCTGTCACCAGCCAGGGGCAGGAGGGGCCTAGCTCCTCCTCCTTTCCTGTTACTCTACAGAACTCTAAAGGGAACTCCTACTAAAATGAATGGTAACAATCTACTCCTTGCATCCAAATCCGCACAGCAGGTTAAACATGGCTGCTTGCAAGTACTTTGTGGGTTTCCCTGAAATTCAGTAAATGTTTCTGGTGCCATTCTTTGAATCACTGTTTGACCAATTTGAAGTTTCATCTGTATCATCAAAAAACCTTAGGTTTCTGTTATAACTTTGTTTCTTGTTCTGTTTCTCTTCTGGAGCCAAAAAATCCCATTTTCTTCCTCTTGTTCTTTTTTTTTTCTTCTTTTCTTTGAAGTTACCCTTTATTTTAACATTCAATATAAATAACTCCTTTTTTTTTCTTCTTCACCCCTGTCCTGTCACACTTGATAGTCTTTGTCTGGCACACAGCACATATCCAGTGATATCTTTGGAAAGATTCAACTATTTTGTGAACTACTCAGCCCCTTTCGAGTGTTTGTAGTTATGTTCATTATTGCGATGAAACTGAAGGTAGATTTATGTACAACCAGCTGCTAGCTAATCTGTTAAAACATTTATTTGAATGCTGAGAATTTAACTGTTTACTGATCATATAGTTTATGACTATAGGCCAGAAGAGGGTACCAGACCCCTTTACAGATGGTTGTGAGCCACCATGTGGTTGCTGGGAAATGAACTCAGGACCTTTGGAAGAGCAGGCAATGCTCTTAACCTCTGAGCCATCTCTCCAGCCCCCTGATCATATAGTTTAAAAAAAAAATGTATCTTATCAGGAAGTACCCAACATAAAGAGTTCTCTGCTGGTCACTGCTTGGGTCATAATCACTACTGGGGATACGTGTGACGGTTCTGAAGGTGCAGTGGCCATATACGTGTCCTGTGTGCAGGAGTCTAAGGTTGTGGGTGCCCCTCACTGGCAGAAAGCCTGAGTAAGGTAAGCTGGAGATATTAAAGGTTTTACGGTGACAGCTAGTCCTAAACCATGTTGTTTACTTAACCTGGCCCACCCGTTTACCTAATGATATTGGAACAGAGGGGAAGTGTATAGATGCACATATGTGTACTTATTTTACTTATTTATTTACTTTAGCATTTATTTTTGCTAGGTAGGTTATAGTTCTCTCTGATTTTTTTTTGTAAAAAGAAATATTAAATATGACATTTATTTATGAGGGTGTGTTAGATATATATATAGTCTGTACATACATATATAAGTATGTACAGATATATGTAAGTGTGTGAGTGTGTGTGTGTATTCAGTTGGGTTTTAAAGGAATCGTTTCATTTTTCCTCTTGGTTTTAGGATAAAGCACATTTATATGTTCTGGAAGATTGGCCCAAATTCTGTTTTTTATTTGATTTGGCATCTGTAAGTGGTTCACATATATATTAAGGACTGGACATTGGAGGTAGAGTCTGGATAAATCTAGTTTGTAGACAGGTTTGATGTATCTTATGAAGTCCCATTTCTTTAATTTTAATTGAAGCTATGCGTTCCCCAAGCTTAGTGTAGTACTTTGTATTGTGTAAGGGAATGTATACTAGTTATCATATCTTTCGTTACCAATCCCCCCAACTTTGCAGCTTAAGACCCCCCAACATTACTAAAGGTCCAGAAAGAAGGCAGGCAGGCCAGAAGCTAAGCAGATGCATACTAGGTACTAGGCCTTGGGTCTCAAACCCGAGACAAATGGCTGAGTTGCTCATTAACAAATCAAAGCTGTCATTGGCTGCCAGGTTCTCCTAGTACCCCTCAGTCCCTACTGTAACAAGCACCTCCTGACTGATTACCCCACCCCCTACCCTAACTTCTCCAGTCCAGGGACTGGGTTCTGCTTTCACTTCCCCAGCTTCTCTGATTCCCATTTAACCCAGCTGTTTTACCTTTTGGTCTCTTTGCCTCCTGACCTCTTGACTCTTGGCTCTCTCTCTAATTACATGGTCTAGCTCAGGGTCATGTTCACTCTAGACTCTCCCAGATGTCCCTGCCTCTGCTATGCTTTTCCTTATGTACAATAAACACTCATAAACCGTCTCCTCCCTACGTGGGACTAGTCATGTCCTCCTCTTTCTTTCTTTCTTTCTTTCTTTCTTTCTTTCTTTCTTTCTTTCTTCATTCACTAGGCTTTTTGTTGTTGTTCTTTTGTTTTTGATTTTGAGAAAGAATCTCACTGTACAGCCTTGGCTAGCCTGGAACTTGCTGTGTTGACCAAACTGACCTCAAACTCACAGAGATGCCCCTGCTTCTGCCTCCCAAGTGCCTGGATGAGAGAGACGTGCTCCACCATATCCAGCCTTATTAGTGAGGAATACTCTTGTATAGCTAGCTGTTTGGACCAGAGACTGTAAAACAAACATTTTACATGCAAAAGGGTGGGCTTTTTGGGAAGTGTCACCTGGATGAACTGCAATTGCTTCTGTCATTCTTGAAAGTGGAGATCCCCTTGTTTCAAATTTAATTGCCAAGCCTATCCGTGTAATTTTCCAGGTGGCCCAGATAAAACAAAGGTCTGTCAAGTGGAAGCGGCTGTTGCTCAACCAGGAATCCCTAGCAATTGTAAGAAAGGGGAGTTGAGTTTGGAGGCCTCAGGGAGAGCTGCAGAACTCTCACTACTAAAAATTGCCATTTTGTTGGTGGGAGGAAAAGGTGTCAGTTTTAGAAAATATTTAAGTCCCCAAAGCCAGACCTCTTTGGTCATGTTCTGACTGGAACTGCAGGAGTCTGCATCATTTTAGACTATGGAACCGGAAGGAATGGGTCCTTTCGTCAGTCATAACCAAGTGTTTACGTCCGGTGATTGTTGACTTTGTGCACACTTGTCTATGACTATTAAAGAACCAGGAGTCTCTTTCTGAAAGGCAGATGAACAGCTCAGATCAAAAGAATGAGATAAAACTCATTCCCCCACCCCAGCTGTTAAGAGAATTTGGTTTTGTTGCGGTTCCCTTAAAAAACAACAAGACCTGATTTGGATGGCTGTGTCTGTTCCTCCTTCAACTTTTCGTGTTTCCAGGCTCTACCGCTTGGCAAAGACAATTTGGGACAGATTTCTTTATTTTCTCCTCTGGCCTAAAACAAAAAAATCCCCCACTTTTCAAACTGTTACCACCGAGGAGTTTATTAAATGGCTGAAAAAGACAGCTGGTCCCACCATCTGTTAAAATTTTTCAGGGGCCAAATAAAACAGGTTACACCTTTTGCCATGCCAAGTCTTGCCGTGCCCCCTTCCCCGCACAGCCCGGGGAGGGCTAATCTGAATTTCACGCTCTGATTTCGCCATTGCTCACGTCTGGGCTTCTTCTGGGCGCTTCTCCCAGCAGCTCCCGTCCCCCCTCCCCTTTTTTTTGAGTTACAAAGCGATTCTCACATTTCCAGCAGACTCATTTGCAACCTATTACCTTCCACCTCTCTACCATACCTACACCCAGAGACCAGAAGGAAATCTGCAGATACCTAACTAATTTCTGACTTCTCAAGCCAAAGGGGAGAGCCAGAAGTAGGTTTCTGGTTTTTTTTTTTTTTTTTTTGGCCTATAAATGCTAATGGAGGTAGTTCCGACTTGGGAACAAAGGCTGAACACACCACACTCCGCAGGTGTGAAAGGGTTGAAACAAAAGCAATGCTCACCCTAATGGTATTTCTTGTCATTAACAATTCTTTGATGTTCACACCAGAGCCTCCCTTTTATCTTTTAGTTTTTCAGCCACCTTTGTTAACACGCAGCTCAATTGAGCCCCCCACCCCCACCCCCGTCCCCTCCACTTCCCACCTCCCCCAGCCTTTAAAGATATCTGCAAAATGTGTATGCCAAGTTCGGGACCACGACATCTTTTAGTAGCGAGGCACAGTAAAATGAGATAAAGCTTGCGAGGTTATTATTAAAACATCAGTAAGTTTCTATCATTAAGCTGAAGGGAGAGATCAATAAAAAGGGAGTACTTAATGTGACTTTAATAAGGACGAGTTTCCTGTAACAGGACTCTGAATTAACTTCAGTATCACGGAAGTGGGCTTCGCGATGAAGAAGCTGTGAAGATCTGGAGAGGTCGGCTCGCTTTTAGACAATTTAGACACTTGGCAAAGACTTCGAAAGCTCTTCGTCAGTTAGTTCATGCTTTATTGAAAGTCTTCACGACGCACGTATCTTAAGACTTTTTTTTGCTCTAGCCTTTTCTCCCGAGTGTCAGCTCCTGGCAGGCTGCCAGGGGCTTTGGAAAGCTGGTTTGCCTCCTGCCCACTTCGCGCTGGGAGAGAGAAAGAGATGACAGGGAGTCAGACTGCAGCTTCAGAAGAGGTGGTTTAACTTGTTTTGACGACAGGAGAAGGTAGAGACCGGTCAACACTACACGATAGACTGCCCGGAGGGGGAGGCTCCGCAACAGGACAGAGGGCAGAGTAGACTCACGTTTGGCTGCTTTCTTTGCTGGTGTCTTTTTCACTGCCTTCAACTAAACAGAAATTTTGTTTTATCTATTAGTTTGTTTCTTGAGGTAGGGTTTCACCCCGCAGCTCTGGTTGGCCTAGAACTCAGTATTGTATTTCGGGCTGGTCTTGTCTCTGCCTCCCAAGTGACGGGATTCTGGCTAGAGCCACTACAGACTGTGTTCAGAGGTGTTTATTCACTGCTGAGTTAGCACGTCTTTTAACTATTGGCTGGAGGTGAATTGTTCAACTAGTTAATACTCCAGCAGTTTAACTGGGACTCTCTCTGGATAGCTTATTTCCATGTGAAAACGCATTTTTTGGGGGGCGGGGGGGGGCAAGTATGCATTTGGAGCCTGCTGCAGTGGAAAGAGACAAGGCCCAGCCTCAGCGTTTCTCTAAAGTTCAGCCCCAAATGTCAGCTGGGAGGGAACCGGTGATAAGCAAAGATAAAATACAAATTAATGTTAACAATGTATCTATTTCATGACTTTCCTCTCATATTATTTAATAATGCTTAGCATTTATAGAAAGCTTTTCATCTTCAAAGCACTTTACAAATGCTAGCTAATTACCAAGGTGATGAGGCCTGGATCATAACGTTGCTCCGACTAGAAAGCAGAAGTAGAGATGTATGTATTCATCCATTTTTAAAAATAGTATTAGATGGTGCTGGAGATTCTGTGACTCAGACACTCAGGCAAATTATCTTCTACGTACAACTTAAAAAAAAATCCTGGGCCATTCAGATCATCATCAGGTCCCGGTTTGCCCACTTGGCAGGTGGTTGGCAAGCTAGCTTTCATTTCAACCTCTCTTGTTCCTTCTCCTGGTGATTTTCACCACGCTTTCCCCCCCTTTGGTATAGTGTCATGGCAAGCTCCTCAAGGAAGCAATTCCCTGCTAGGAATTAGAGACAGACACCCATTTAAGAGTCTCCCCGAAGTTTTTGCTTGGAGAGAAGCGTGGATGAAAACACATGAGAATATTTGATTGTTTTAAGTTGTTCTGTGCAGTGACAGTAATGTAACAATATTTGAGACGGATACACGGGTGGGGGCTGACGCTGTGGACAGCGTCTCCGACAACGTCATGTAAAGTTCCGAAGAGAAGATTTTAAAAAAGAAGAGGATACTGCATTTAATATATTACCATCTGATGTAAAAAGGATACTATTAAGAGTGAAGTCACAAAATGAAACATCATAATAGTAACACGATTACATTATAGACAAATTAACATTTCCCTCTCCTAGATGAAAATGTTGCTAGACTCGGAGTCTGAGGGCAGCACTTGGAATCCTCAATTTGGAAAAGCTAAGAAAGTTTTCTTTATGTTCATTCTACATACATATATAATCCCTGTATATATGTATATAAACATGTGTACTTGTGTGTGCATTATGGATGCATGCACGTGTGCTTGTGTGTATTACTATTTTCCAGACAAGCACTTTAGCACTAAATTGCTCCTCAAGGAGGCATAAGATCGTGACAATGAAGAGGGAATTTCACTTAAACCATCAAGAACCTGCAATACCGTCTAATTAGAGAATTCTGATTTAACCAGGATTTTCTTATTTGTTAAAGGCTTTTTCTCCTTAATCTATAAACCCTAACCACAAGGCCGTCAGCTTCAGCCTGGATCCTCTCTCTAGCCTCTTGAGACTTAGGGAACGTGCTGGTAGCATTTGGAAAAAGCCAGACAAAGAGTCAGGGAAAGAGATGGTGCTCACCATGGCGACAGGTGTGCTTCCGGGCCTTTCAGTAAGCTCTCATGTACCGTAGTAACAAATCGACAAAGCCCAGTGCCAGTCACTAGGGTTTCCTCCACGGCGGCTCTACAGAATTTTAGAGACATGACAGATCTAACACAGAATGTCCCGCCACTGTGAGGCTAGCTTCCCCAAAGACATGGACTGCACCTCCAACCTGCCATGGCATAGCTGGGTCCTCTGGCGCTCACAATGTGCTGGTCAGGGAGACCTGCTTCTTATTATAGATAAGACTTTGTCCCTAGCCTTTTAACCCTAAGGATACCTTAGCTTATGAGTCACCATGGCAGCTTCAGTCTTCAGATGGGCTCTGGGACAAGCCAGGAAAGAGAAGAGACACAATCAGGCCTATCTCATGATGTGTGACACCTGCTCCCATGTTCTTGTTTACAAAGGAAGATCATAATAATTTGTTCATGAATTAAAACAACTCTATTTTATTTATTTTTAAAGATTTATTTATTTGTATATATAAATTATATGGTTTTTTCCCTTATATTATTTTGTGTATCCGTTCCTTTTTCTGTCTTCTTGTTCAAATAAGCCATGCCAGCCAAGCTGACTGTTTCACCTAGTAATTACAAACGTATCACCTTGGGAAAAAAAAAAAAAAACCACTTCCTATAAGGATGGCATGAACACTAACTGATTTCTCCGGATGACTTGGCTCCAGGATCAACCTTTCCCTAATAACACTCCTTTAGACTTAGCTTCCATCTCTGTCTCATTTATAACTGGATATTGGCATGTTTTTTCACCTTGGTGTAGGTGCGAAAGCCATAAAAATACAAGCCAGGGACCAGGGCATAGAAACACAACCATCCCTCTCGCCTGCAGAAGACAGAGTTGGGGGTGGGGTGTGTGTGTGTGTGTGAGTGTGTGTGTGTGTGTGTGTGTGTGTGTAGGGATGATGTACGTGTGTGGGGCTCTGAGCAGAATCCCTCTATTTTAGAGAGAAGTGTCAGAGGTTCTTAGAGACTGATAACTGATATGCCAGTGTTTCTCTAAGAGCTTCTGGGTACACAGAATCTTCTGGACCTTACCTCACCCAGAGCTCAGGCCTCAGAGCCTTGGAGGTAAGGGAGAAAAAACCCAGACTCCAAGGTGCATAAAGACCACCTGCTGCAAATCCTCAAGGGTGAATCCACAGATTTTCAAGTCAGAGTGAACTAAAATATCAGTTCAAGCATGTGTGAAAAATAGTGACGTTCTTTTGCATCTATTGATGAAGGGGGCTGGTGTGGGGTATAGTAAGTTCTCGAGGTTTACTTAGAAGCTAACCAAAGGGGTTCATCTCAAGTCATGCGTTAGGCACAGCTTGTCTCTGATTCAAACAGGCCATATGTAAAACCATAAAGCTGGCCATACTTTGGATAAGCGTATTAAAACTGGAGTCAGCTGGGCCATTCAGTAATGTATTAGCTACATTTCTGCTGCCGTGCTCAAACGCCATGTTTAGAAGCATCTCACAGAGGGAAGAGTTCGTGGCAGGAAGCGTAGCAGCGAGCATGAAGCAGAGGCAGTGAGCAAGAAATGGCAGAAGTCTTTCAACTCCCCAAAATCTGGCTTCTAGAAGAGTCTTAGTTCCCTAAGCAACATCACCAATTGGGGACCAAATATCTGGGGCACATTCTCACTCCAACCTCTAAAATAAAAAGAGCCAAACAGGTTTGTAAACCTCAACAGAGTGTGAAGGGTTATCCATCCGGGTGCCAACCAATTAGCTTGATCAATAATCAGGTGTTGACATTATTGAGATGTTTTCAATGAATCCAGGGCCTTGATCCACTGATTGTGATTGGACTTGGTGCTGTGAGTAAGTCTTTATCCAGACATGAAAGAACACAGGAGAAAATACATTCGGCATCTCTAAAAAACAATCTTCATTTCCCACAAATCTAACTTAGGGTAAAATCAATTGTACCCTATGCACACACACAGAAAAACCACCAAAAAAAAAAAAAAAGCAAAATGGAATCCCTAAAGATCTACTCTAGGGACAGTCTTCGAACTTGGAAATGTCTGTGAAATGGTACAGGTGATGTGACAGCCTCTTTCTATTGGAGGCCATATCAGCAGTCACCAGGGCAATAAACACTGTATAAAGCCCACATATCAACACTGGCATACATTACCCCAGCAAGCCACCTTTCAGGGACTGATGAATAACAAGCACCCGAAGCCCGGGTACCAGATTGACGTTTTCCTTTGGAATGTCATCTCTTCCAAGAACATAGAAAAACGTCATCCCTCCCATCCCCAGTCTAAATCTCGATCCTGACTTTCTGTTTCATTTCCGATTATTTCCATCCTAAAAATCTGAACAGTCATGAGACTGCCTTGGATTTTTTTTCTCTTCTTTTATCCTCAAGTTTCTTGGGGGCAATAGTCTGTTAGCACAGGCACCTGAAATGACCAGCTCAGGAACCCAGTTAATATATTGCAGAAGGTCCCAACTTGTTTGTTTTGTTTTGTTTTGTTTTTTGTTTTTTGCTTTGTTTTTTTGAGACCGGGTTTCTATGTAGGTTTGGATTCCCAACTCTTTTGCATGAAGCCATTTTTAAAATGATTTCTTTTTATTTTATGTGCATTGGCGTACCTGCACGTATGTCTGTGTGAGGGTGTCAGAACCCCTGCAACTGGAGTTACAGACAGTTGTGAGCTGCCATATGGGTGATGAGAACTGAACATGGCTCTTCTGGGAGAACAGACAGCGCTCTTAACCTCTGAGCCATCTCTCCAGTCCTTGACATGATGCCATTTTTAGTGTATCCTTCTCCAGGCCATACCCCAGTTCCCTAGGATGTGAGGCTCCATGCTCCTTTCCACTCACCTTCTACTAGTCCAGCTTTGTTTTCTTCTCCTGAAATTTTGCTGCCCCATCTTGTGAATCATCCAGCTGACCTTGCCTCTCTTTTCTCCCCTCTATACCACTGTCAATCAGTTCTTCCCACACGCCAGCTCTGCTCACAGTCAGCTCTGTTCAGTTCTCCCAAACAAAATCCTGAGTGTTTCCTTGTTTCCTAGTTGGGTTCAAACTCCTCAGCTCAGCCTTGGGATCCTCCATATTGCTTCTTCACTTATACCTTTTATTTATTTATTCCATGTTTCTGCCAGTCTGCATCAGGGACTCGATTTTCCTGCTGTCTCATTTGTTTGGGGTCTGCCTGGATGTGTTGGGCTGCTCTGGTTGCATAGGAGTATCTTGGATGTGTGCAGTGCAGAGGTCCTTTCTCTAAACCACACGACAGGCTCATGGCAGCCCTGTGACCCACACCATGGAATGGGCGTTGCCTAGTTCTTCTCTGTTGACCATTCAAGACTGGGTTAAATATTACTTCTTTCGAGATACACTTTCTTCTGTGCCTTTTCCTGACCTTGTTTTCCATTTCCCACAATTGATGGCTGTGCCTCACTCTCTTCTTTTCAGTGCTGTTAACTCTAGGAAGAGCCCAACCATAGCATCCCTAAACATTGTAGACGGGTTCTCCAGATGCTCCACCTCTGGTGCATATTCCTCCTGCCCCTAGTTAGCACCGACTGGGAGAGCTAAGAGGTCCTCATTCTCGTCTCTTGCACACACTCCCCCCAACCCCTGAGCACCACACTCCATCACGCTGCTCCTTCAGTCAGTCAGGCAAGCAGAGCGCTCTGGAACTCCCAGCAGAACCACAGCTTCTCTGGGGCACCTCAGCTGAGGAAGTCATAGGACAACCTTCAATATACACCCCTGCCACTGGAGGGACAGCCATGGGTGCTGGGAACTGAACTCTTATATTTTTGCTTGTGAGCCTAGCCTTTAACGGTTGATCCATCCCTCCAGGCCAAGCATAGATTTTATTTTAAAAAATAACTCCAACATAATGTAAAATGGTACTATTATAAGAGAGTTATTTAGCGGGGCGGTGGTGGTGCATGCCTTTAGTTCCAGCACTAAGGAGGCAGAGGCAGGCAGATCTCTGTGAGTTCTAGGCCAGCCTGGTCTACAGAGTGAGTTCCAGGACAGCCAGGATTGTTATACAGAGAAACCCTGTCTTGAAAAAAAAAAGTTATTTAATGTAAAATTACAAGATTAGTTTAACAAGAGAAGAGTAACGTGACTTGGACAGGCCAGTGACACAGCACCTGTCTAGAACAATGAGGTTCGGGGCTCCATTTTTGCTACAGAAACTTTTTTTTTAAAGAAAGAAAATGACTACACTAATAAAATAAATGAGAAAAATCACAGGATTACTCAAATATACATTGGATAGGTACCTCATAAAACTCAATGACTTATAAGAAAAAAACCTTCAGATTGGAAACAAACATCAAATACCATAATTAATAGAAAAATACTGAATATTTCTCTTTGGGGTTAGGAAAGAGAGAAGAATACCATACATAACCCTTCTTAATCAGTGACGTGCTGGGAATCTCACTCATTCACCTGATTCCCAATAAAGGCTCAGATTCTCTGCCTCTCCCATAGCTCTGCCTTGTCCAATGTCATTGACTTCGCATTTCCTCTAATCAAGAGATGAATTTAATCACTCATCTCTTGAATCCAGGCTGGGCTTGTGCTTCGCTTTGTTTACACGAATGCAGTAAAATTGACAGTGTACCTACTCAGACACCCTCCTCACTTCCTCTCTCCTTGCCCCCTCCTTCCTTCTCCAGATCTCTTGTGTTCGGCCACAGCCTGTGGAGAAAACAGCAAATCGGAGACCATGGGTAGCTGACCCAGCTATCTCCGGTAGCCCCAGAGTGAGAAAAACTCAGTCCAGATAGGTCAGGCTGCTGAGCTGATCTGCAGCTAATTGCAGATACACACGTGACCAGCTAAAATCAATGGCAATACCAGACGCTCAGGAGACTTGTGAGAAATCTGTGGTATTTGGGGGTGGGCTGTAAAGTAACAGCCAGACGATACTGGTGGTGAATCAAGACCATTAACGTAGAAGGAAAATGGATAATCCCAGGTGATAGATACAGTTGTGAATGTAGAAAACCCAGCAGTACCTACGGGCATCCTTGGGTCCGTTTAGCAAAGTTGTAGGACCTCAAAATAAAAAAGCTGGTCATATTTCCTTAAAATCTAGCAACAAACAGGAAACGTTTTTTAAGCCCAAAACATTTCAGAGTGCTTGAGAGATGATTCAGTGGTCAAGAGCACTTAATGCCTCTGTGTAGGACCCAGGTGGGTTCCCAGCATCCATATAGTGGCTCACAACATCTGTAACTCCAGTTCTAGGGAATGTGATACTTCCTCTGGTCTCAGTGGACATCATACATGCATTTAGCACACATACATGAAGGTAACACACACAGAGATGATAAATAAAGACTTAAAATAACATTTTAAATAACAGCAAACTACATGTGGCACAAGAAATGGAACTAACAAAACTGCTAAAAGATTTTTCATATTAGATTTTAAATCATTACCGAGACAAGAGCTGTTTAGAAAATACAAATGGTTACAACCTCATTTGTGGACTGGAAAAAAAATCCCTTTAATGGGCCAGGCGGAATGGCCCACAGCTTTCATCCCAGCACTCAGGAGGCAGACGCAGGTGAGTCTGTGAGTTCAAGACCAGCCTGGTCTACAGAGTGAGTCTCAGCACAGTCAGGGCCATGTAGAGATACCTTGTCTTGAAATACTAAAACCAGAAACAAGCAACAGGAAAAAAGATTCTTATAGTAAAGATGTCGATTCCTTCCGTTTTGAAGATTCTAGATAATTCCAAAGTCATCTCATTTGTTTTTCTCCAGAATTTACTATTTGATTCTACAAAATGCAAAAGGCCCATATTAATGAAGTGATCTTTGATGGGAAAAAATGCAGAGAATTTGCTCTTTCCGTATACCAGGGTGTATCATGAAGGTATATTATTAAGATGAAGATAGACATTAGAATAGTGGGTAGAGTTTAGAATCTAGAAACAGACTTCTAGCACTTGATTTATGTAAATGTTCAAGTTTTGAGCACTAGGGAAAGTCTTTCTCATCAAATGGGCCAAGACAGCCACTGTATATGTCGAATGCATAAATGTTCTGGTTGAGTGGGAGATCTAAGTGAGTGAGGCAAACAGCATCTCACTCTCCGGAGATTCTGAGGCATCTTTGTGATGTTTCTAACCAAGATGGAAAAGATTGACAAACTGTACTGTTACCATTGCACATTTACATTTTCCTATCAAAGGCAGTAGAGGAGCCTGAAAGGGCAAGCCACCTAGAGGAGAAAGTGTTTGCAACGCAGGGCCAACCGTATATATGTGTCTGCGCTCCTTTAAATTAGATGAAGTTAATCCAATTAAAATGGGTAGATCACAAAGGGATTTATCTAAAATGGCAAGAAGACACATGAAATTGTTCAACATCACTATTAATGAATTAATGTGACTGTAAGCTATAGTCACAGAGAGATTCTAATAGAGATTGATCAGGATACCTAGATAAAACCGAGTGGACAGGAGTGCAGAAGCTGGGCACAATCTTAAATCACTAGTGGGAGCTAGCAGGATCACAGACTGGTACAACCACTCTAGAGAACACTTTGGCAGCGTCTGTCCAGGTGAAGAAACACATGCTTTGCTGCGTTTCAGTTCTGGTTCTAGAATCACGGCCAACAGGAAAGCATGTAGATGCACACCAATGGACAGCCAGATGCGGCAACATGTGTGCACAGCAGCGTTTCCAAACTAGCTCCAAGCTGTAAACAATGTACATTTTCCCTTGAAAAGCATAGCGTTGGCAGTTGTCATACACTAGAATACTACACACCCGTGAAAGCACACAAACCATATTCACATCCCATGAGATAGGTATGCAGCATCAATTAGATGAGAGAAGTTAGAGCTAAAGGATTTCTTACTGTGTGATTCCATGTATGCGTAGCTCCCCAAAACTGTCCAGGGTGGTGGCACACACCTGTACTCTTAGCACTCAGAAGGCTTTGGCTGAGGATGATCACATATTTGAGGCCAGTCTGGGATGCTTAGAGAGAAACAGTCTCAGAAAACAAACAGAACCATCAAAGTTCCCAGAACTTAACCATAGGAGGCAAAACCTAACTATGACGCTTAGACACACACACACACACACACACACACACACACACACACGTGCAAAGCTTTAATAACAGTAAAGGAAGTCTTTCCACTTAAAGTCAGGAGTGTGTGTGTCTTTGGGGGAAGTGCAAGGAGAGGAGGGAGCAATCTAGTGTGCAGATAATATTCTATTCTAGACTGCAGGAATGCTTCCATGGTGGCATGAGATCTCTGGTACAGCCTTTCTGAATTATTGATTTTTGCTTTTGTTTTTTTTTTAACAGATGGTTATTATTTTGATGAACATGAAGTTCCAGGTTATAATATATTATCATCTACTTGATGGAAGAATTACACCAGGGTCCACGGCATCAAGAACGGCCCAAGAGAAAAGTCTACAGCGTCCTTTATCCATGCTAGCGTTGACACCAACCACGGCTTTAGAACAACTGCCTGGAGTTACAGCTGCATCAACAATTATCACAGAGCCTCTGAATTAAAATCTAGTGATTCTCCTTTTAAAGCCTTTATTCGTAGACACATTTTAGTGCGAAAGAAACAAGGCAGACTTACATTGTATGCGGACATACAGGAAGTTATGAACCTTTTTTTAGTCAACAGTTTGAAAAACACTTACATCAAAGTAGATTAATCAGTGATAAAGCTGAAATTTCTGAAGGCACTCAGAGAAAATCTGTATCTTCTAGGCTTTCTCTCTCTCTCTCTCTCTCTCTCTCTCTCTCTCTCTCTCTCTCTCTCTCCCCTCTCTCATCTCATCGTCTTTCTTGTTCTCGGGGATTAAGCCCTGCCCGTGCTAAGCAAGTAGTCTCTCACAGAATGCCCTCAGCATTATTTCTTAAGCAACTAAGTTTTGTTTTGTCTGCTCTATTCTCGCAGCATATAAACATTACTTTTCAAAGGAAGATCTGGAAAAAAACCAAGATTTAGCTTTTTTTTTTTAAAGCACAGTGTAGCTGCTAAAATTGTCTGTAGCTATTTCTTAGACAATTAAAATTTCTTTTTAAATTTTCTTTTATTAATTTTAATATTTATTTATTATGTATACAATAGTCTGTGTGTATGCCTGCAGGCCAGAAGTGGGCACCAGACCTCATTACAGATGGTTGTGAGCCACCATGTGGTTGCTGGGAATTGAACTCAGGACCTTTGGAAGAGCAGGGAAATGCTCTTAACTGCTGAGCCATCTCTCTAGCCCCAATAATTTCTGAGCTCTCTACAAGTCTCAGCTGTGGAACTCTGTCCTCTGGGCATGATGTAGCCATTGCCATCTTGAATTCAGGGCAACAGAGCACTCACTAATGTTTCCTTGTGGAAGTGTGGAAGGTGTTCAAGGGTGTGTACAGGACCCTGCCCCTCCCTGAGGGGAAGCTGTTGCTATGGGGAGGTAGTATTCCTTGGTTACCACCAAGGAATAGCTCTCCGTAAAGTGTCCATTGCTCTGTAAGCAGCCCTTCACCCATGCTCCTGTATATAATCCCAATTACTTTTTTAGGTTTATTTTATTTTATATGTATGAATGTTTTGCTTGCATGTATGAATATGCACCACATGTGTGCCTTGCTTGGAAGAGGGTGTCAAATCCCCTGGAAATGGAGTTATAGATATTTGTGGGCCCACACGTGAGTGTTGGGAACTGAACCATGTTCTCTGTAAGAACAAGTGCTCCTGCCTGGTAGTAGTGGCGCACACCTTTAATCCCAGCACTCAGAAGGCAGAGACAGACAAATCTCTGAGTTCGAGGCCAGCCTGGTCTACAGAGTGAGTTCCAGAATGGCCAGGGCTACACAGTGAAGCTATGTCTTGAAAAACAGCAGCAACAACAAAACAACAACAACAACAAGAAGAAAGATCAAGTGCTCTTAACTTCTGTTTCATCCTTCCAGCCCCAGGAAGCCCAGCTGAATCCACTGGTTCAACAAGCTCAACTTGGGTGGATTCTTTTCTTGGGTCTATCACTATTTATTGTCTTGTCTGGAGTCATAGAGGCTTCTTCACTTTGGCATAGGGAAAGTTAACACACCAACTTCACTTAATTGTTTCTCTATGGGAAATATTTATAATGCCTTCCATTAAAGAAAAATCTGATAGTAATATTTTTCTATATCTTTGAAGTATTTTTCTTAAATCAGCTAAGTATTTTGGAGAAAGAAAATTTAAGAACATCTGCTCTAGAGGAGTCTTAGATGGGGTTTTTGCTTTCCCAGCACATAGCAGCTTACATGAATTGTTTGTGCTCAAGGAAGCTGCTTGTATTGAATATATTGAGTATGACACCATATATTGTCATTACAATTACAATACAAACAGCTTAACCTTGAGCAAAACATCAGAGCTTGCTTAAATATAAGAAAAGGGTCACTCATCTATCAGATATTAGTAACTCCCCTGCCAGCCACGCTGCTGTGAACGAATTCCTTCTTATGTGGGTGTCTACTCTCCTAGGCCCTGAGCTAGGTCTGAGGAACACAGAGATGGGCAAGGCGAGATCTCTCCTCTGCCATCCGTCACAGCCTATGGAGACAGCTGACCTGGGAACACAGCGACAAAATCAGGGGGCCTGCCTTTGCCCAGGCCCACATTCGCACCCTCCACGTTCTGCTCTTCACGGCTGGCAAACTAGAAGAAACAGGTGAAGACACTCTCACCACAACAACGTGCAACAGAGACATCCATGTGCCCCAAAGAGAGAATCTGAAAGATTTTGACTTTTGTATCTAAACAGAAATCTTGGACCGCTCTTCCTGGAAACAGAGCACTCAGCAATGAAGCCCTGATCCTGGGGGAAGCAGAGGAAGAAAATCCCAACAAAGAGGGCAGGGGCAGAGAAGAGCAGGAAAGAGATTGCCGGGTTCCGCTTAGTGGAGAAATAGACGAGTTGTCAGACTCCAGAGCCGGCCTGCGGTGGGCCTGTCCACCCTTTTCTATTGTCGGGTGCTGGGATGACTGCATCGATGAGGCAGGGGTATTCTCTCCTGATGAAGAGAACAGAGGTTCTATGATTCCGGCTGCGGGGCAGGTGAAGCGGAGGAAGAGACGGAATCTTTTATTTTTATTTATTTTTTTTTATTTTCGAGACAGGGTTTCTCCGTAGCTTTTTTGATTCCTGTCCTGGAACTAGCTCTCGTAGACCAGGCTGGCCTCGAAGTCACAGAGATCCGCCTGCCTCTGCCTCCCGAGTGCTGGGATTAAAGGCGTGCACCACCACCGCCTGGCTTAAGAGACAGAATCTTCAGGGATCTGTGAGTTGTTCAGCGAGGGTCAGGCACAGGCCGTGTCCAAAGAAGCTGACCCCGTGACAGCGCTTTCTTGTGAGATGATCGGTTACCACAACTGTAACTGCCTGGGACACATTTGGGGCTGGAAAGCACAACTCAGTGTGGAGCATCGGAGTCTCCTCTGGGTGGTGAGGAGAAAAAGAACGGGTGGGCGGAGTCGCTTTCCTCAGGGGCACTGGCCCCAGGGGAGAGGCATTTGTAATACTGGTCTTCCCCATCCAGGACTTTGACTTGTCTGCAACAGAGAAAAGAGGCTTTTCAATAGGAAAATCAAACAGATGCCAGGATCATCCATCCCTGGCGTACCTAAAGTTGCAGGGGCAGGGGCAGTGGGAGGGCGAAGGGTGGGAAGGGTGGGGAAGGTGGGTGGGGGGGACGAGGGGGCTGGGAGCAGGGCTACACCCTGGCCAACTCTTAATGTGCCTACATTTGGGGCAGTATCTTGGGTCTGATAATGAAGCTTTTCTATTTCTGGGCCTTGGTAAGCAGTACGTAAAAGCTGTGATCATATCATAACTTGATTTTCCTAGGGTCAACTGGTCTGTCTCCTCCACCTGGTGCCCTCTAGAGACAGTTCTGCCCCGACCTCCCTCAGTTCGGAGCAGTGCCAATTATAGCCTCCCTTTCTGGTCTCCATTGTGAGGCTGGCAAACAAGTGGACTAGGTACTCTTCCTCATCATTCCCGGCAAGGGTTAAGCCTCAGGAAGGATGAACCGCAGCGGGAGTGCCTGTCTGCATTTGGGAAAAAGGAGCTCTTGCTCATGGAAGGAGAGTTTTGTACAAGTCAGAGCCAGTCTTTAATTCTGATTCTGTTTCCTTGGGATGATCGGGAGAAATAACATTTGTCCTAGGTGACAGTCTCAACCTTTGTGGACAGAACGGACTCAAGTTTTGTTTACTTGCCACTGTGAGAACGAATTGCTAGTGCCATCAGCGGCGGCGATCTCCGGGTGGGGTAGTATTTTTAGAAGGCTCTCTGGAAAGTTTTGCCTTTCCTGCGCTATCACAAAGGACCCCTTCTGTTTACAGTTGCTGGAAACTAAGAAGACAGATATTTACCCAAGTTTTCTTGGCTTCCTCTGGCTCCCTTGATATTCTAGAGTTCCCTGTGGATAGGGCCAAGAACACACAGTCAAAGGAAAGCACCAAGTCGTTAATTTTTAATTCAAAGTGATTTTGTGTTGAATGCAAGCAGATGCTGATAATATCAGAAGTCACAGCATAATTTTTTTGATCAAAGGGCTCAAGTGAGCCTGATGAAGCATGCATCTTGCTCGTCTTTGATAAACCACATCAATTATTCACCGTGAAGGCAGACATCCTGACATGAAAGCAACAGATAAAGAGCCCAAGCACATGCTCGCGAGGCGAGGCGAGCAGAAGAGCGTGGGGGTGGGGCTGGAGGGGGCTGGAACAGGTATTAATAACGGAATTATTAACTGGAAACAAAGCCGGTAAAACGGCTTTACGGCCACTTTGAACTCACATTTAACTGGTTATAGTACATGGTGTCCTCGGGGCTACTCAGCATTTTGGGCTGCTGACACCGTCTACGAGGTGCGCGCTGCTTCTGGGAGAGCCCATCTTCCGAACCTGCAGACAAGGAAACTTCATCGCAAGCCTTGCCGGGCGTAAGGAGACTGAACTGGGGAACCGCTCTTCGTGTAAATGTACTTGGTAGAAGCCCTGTCCGATTTTAACGAAGCGTTGTTACTTCTAGGAGCTGGAGCTATGTCATCACATATGCACACACACACACACACACACACACACACACACACACACACACACAGAGTATCATTAACCGTAAGCAGAGTGCGGGCATCTGTAACTTTGCTGCCTATTTCCAACTTGAACCGTCAGGCCAGAGTGACAGAAAGCAAATTGGTTTGTCCACACTGCTGAGGTACAAGCTGATTGGTGGTCAGCCTCTGCCCAGGAAAGTACCTGGAGCAGGATAAGTCCATTAGAGACAACAAAGCAATCTGGCATCGCTTGCCCCACACCCTCTAGTGAGAGTTCAAAGACATCTGGAGCGCACATACTCCAGGGGAGAGCAAATGTTTCAGTGGGATGCATTTTAGGGGAACACGGCTTGAGCTAGTGTTTAGTGAAGTGCTTTGAACCCTGCCTCTGATCCCTGTGGCCTCTGGAGGTGAGAGAAGGGAGGAGGAGAGGGAGGACTGCTCGATTTCACGGGCAGCCTCTTCTGGTCTGCCTTAATTTCAAACCCTAGACCTAGAGAGCACCGTGGATTAGGAAACCACACGGCAGATAAAGCCACAATTCATTTCCCTTCTAAGCAAATGAGTTTTGTAGATTCTGCTGTCCCTTTGGTTGGCTATCAGAGTCAAGGTTCAGCAGTTCAGGGTGGAGAGATGGCACTGGCTGCTCTCCCAGAGGACCTGGGTTCAATTCCCAGCACCCACATGGCAGCTCACAACTGTCTGAAACTCCAGTTCCAGGGGACCTGGCACCCTCACACAGACATACATGCGGGCAAAACACCAAGGTACATAAAAAAATAAACAAGAGTGTGTGCTACTCTTCAAGGAACTGAGTTCAGTTCCCACCATCTATGTCAAAGAGCCCACAACCACCTGTAACTCCAGCTCCGGGGCAATTGGATACTCTGACTTCGAGCTCTGGTATTCACACACATACACACACGCACACACACACACACACACACACACACACACACACCTGCCAAAGGGTATTGTCCTTGAATGTTACAGGATAGCAAAGAAGGCTTTTCATGGACAGCGTGCTCATGATAAGCTAATTATTTACAGACAAGAATTGGGGGTCATGGAGAGAGGGCTCAGTGATTAAGACCACTGGTTGCTCTTGCAAAAGACCCAGGCTCATTTCCCAGCACCCACATGGTGGCACACAACCATCTGTAACTCTAGTTCCAGAGGATCTGACACCCTCATCTGGCCTCCAGTGACCACACACGCATAAGGCACACAGACAGATACCTCTAGACACAACAACCATACACACAAAGTAAAATAAAAATAAACAAATATTTAAAAAGGGATTGGAGATTTGTGTTTCAAACCATATTTTAACCTCAATAGAGATTTCCACTTTGAGTAGAAATTATAGAGAACATTTTTTTTTATTTTGTATGCCGTGTTCTAAAATCTAAGAGCTGACTGATACATAAAACATTAAAATATACACATACTTGGGTTGCCATACAATGGTTCTCTGCATATGCCAGGTAATATTTAAGTCAGGCCAAGTATATCTACCTTCTCAAATGTTTAACATTTCCTTATGAAGGAGACACTTGAACTCCTTTCTTCTGACAATGAAGTGCACAGCAGATTGCCGTGACATGTAGCCAGTCTACACCAGACTTTCATATTCCTGTTTCACCTGTATCCGCCAATCAACTCTCCTCCCTCCCTCCTTCTGTCTCCCGCCCTTTGGTGGTCAGCTTTTTCCTTCTGTGAGATAAATCCCTGATTATCCTGCAAACAGATGGTAGGTGTGGTCCTTGTCTTGTTTTCCTTCACACAGTCATCCTTGGTTCCATCCATTCTGTTAAACACTGCAGGGCTTCACTCTTGCGAGAGCTGAGTAGTGTCCTGCTGGGTATATGAGCCACACTCTCTCTAGGCATCAGCTGGTGGACACAGCTTGTTTGCAGTTCTTGGTGGGTGCGAACAGTGTTTTCAGGAACATGGGAACACAGGTTACCTCTTTGACACACTGACTTCATTTTCTTTGGGTTTATAGCCCGTAGAAGAATTGCTACATCATGCAGTATTTTTTATATTTAAAAATTGTAATTATTGACTGTAGGTGGTGGCACACGCCTTTAATCCCAGTATTCAGGAGGCAGAGGCTTACAGATCTTTGTGAGTTTGAAGCCAGCCTGGTCTACAAAGTGAGTTTCAGGACAGCCAGAGCTGTGACACTGAGAAGCCATGTCTCAAAACACCAATTTTTAATTTAATTTAATTTTAAAGTTTTTAATTATTATTTTATCCATAGGGGTGTTTTGCCTCATGTCTGTGCATCATATGTATGCCGTGTGCCCACTGAGGCCAGGAGTGGGCATTAGATTTATGTAACTGGAGGTACAGGTGGCTGTGAGCTGCCATGTGGGTGCTAGGGACTGAACCCAGGACCTCTGAAGAACAAGTGCTCTTAACCCCTGAGCTCTATCTCCAGTCTTGTCTGTAAATTCTTTTTGTAAGTACCCATTTAGGTTCACTATGCTTTTTTTTTTTTTTTTTACATATATTTGTTTATATGCACACATATGCTTGTGATTTGGCATGCGTGTGGAGGTCAGGGAAGAACAGTTCTCTTTCCCACCATGTAGGTTCTGGGGGTCAGTCTGGGGTTGTCAGACATGGTGGTAGGTGTCTGTGCTGGTCAGTTGTATGTAAACTTGACACAAGCTGGAGTCGTTAGAGAAAACGATTTGCCTGTAAGCAAGCCTGGAGTGCCTGTTCTTGATTGATGATTGACGTGGGAGGACACAGCCCAGTGTGAGCAGAGTCACTCTCGGGCTGGCAGTCCTAGGTGCTATAAGAAAGAAGGCTTGCTGGGTGTGGTGGCACACTCCTTTAGTCCCAGAACTTGGTGGGAGTCGGGGAGGAGGCAGAGGCAGGCAGATCCCTGTGTGAGAAGCCAGCGTGGTCTACAAAGCAAGTTCCAGGACATCCGGGGCTATGCAGAGAAACCCTGTCTCGAAAAACCAACACCAAAAATAAACTAATACCTACATAAATAAATATTAAAAGACAAAAAGAAAAGCAGGCTGGCTGGGCAAGCCATGAGAAGCGAGCTAGTAAACATGACTCCTCCATGTCTTCTGTATCTGCTCCCGGCCGCAAGTGCCTGCCCGCTTGAGTTCCTGCCTGCTCAGATTTCCATTATTAATGAACCGAGGATGTGAGCTGTGAGCTGAAATAAGGCCTTTGCTCCCCCAGGTTGCTTTTGGTCCTGGTGTTTACCTCAACAATAGAAATTCTAACCAAATCTTTACCTGGTGAGACATCTAACTGGTGCAGTATTCAGGCACCTGTGCTGGCCTGCCCTTAGGGTCCTGACAGGATGCGTCCTCAGCTGGAGCTACTAAGGGTCCCTCCTGTTCTCATTGTCGGTTCCCTTTTAAAAGGTGGGCCTGCCCACCTCCCATCTCTTTCTCTTTCTTCCCCCCCTCTCTCTCTGCCACTCCTGTCTCCAGGGACCAGCACCCCCACCCCCTGCTTTCTGTCTCTGCCCATTCTCTCTCCTAATAGTCCTCCTATGTTAAGAGAACATGCTGATTTTTCTAGCGGGCTCACAACCACCTATAACGCGGTCTCTATGGGATTTCATACTGACCTCCATGGGCACCCACATTCATGTGCACATAGTTATATGCGTACATAGACATAATTTTAAAAATCTTTATATTTTAAACTTATTTCTTTATTTTGTGTGTGTGAGGTAATTTAAAAAAATTTTTATTTTTGCTAGTCAGCTTTTGAGTTCCTTATACTTTAGATATTAACCCCTTGCTAAATATGCAGTTTGAAAATATTTTCTTCCATTCTATAGTTTCTGTCTCTTTATCCTATTGATTATTTCCTTTGTTGAATAAAAGCTTTTTATCTTGGTGTAAACTCATTTGATTACTTTTACTTTTGTTTGCTGTGTTTTTGAGTGTCTTAGAAAACATTTTCCCTATATGCAAGGTACTTTGTTAGATACAATGGACTGATAAAGGAGATCCCTGAGGCTTGCTGGCAACTGTAATTGGTGAACTCCAGGCCAATGAGAGATCTTGTCTCAAAGGAAAAAAAAGAAAGAAAGAAGAAAGAAAGAAAGAAAGAAAGAAAGAAAGAAAGAAAGAGAGAGGTGTACGTGTGGACAGATCCTGAGAAATTAACACCAAGGCCGTTCTGTGGTCTCTACACACATGCCCTGCCCCCCTCAACTAGGCACAGGTTATAACCCATGTTCTACAACTGAGCTGTATCTGGGTGACAACTGCAGACTGAGCTTTCCTCTCCCAGAATTCTCCTGTTCTCATTGCCCTGCCTCTACTTCCTGCCTGGCTACTGGCCAATCAGCCTTTTATTAAAATAATACAAGTGACAAGATAAAAGATCGTTGTCCCACAGCAAGTGGTATGTGGACAGAGAAGATCAACCATGAGGGAGGGCGGCAAGGGGGCATGCATCCAATCTTTCTCAGTCTGGGGAACAGGCTGGGTTCTTGGTCTCTGAGGGATAGGCAGGCTAAGAAACAGAAGTCCTGGGACAAAAGGAGTGGACACCTGGGGAGTCACTGGTCCTGTTCCCTCCCACGAACCCTAGCAGGCATAGTGGGTTTCTGAGCAGAGAGCTCTGATCTTATTGCCATTTTATGGATGACGCATTCCCAACATCACTTGCCAAGGAAAACATCCTCTTGAAGCAAACAGAGCATTTACTATTCTAGATCTACAGATGGCAAAGCCCTGGTGAGATTATGAGATCTACCCCTGGGGTGTTTAAATAGGACCAGAGTTATACAATTCTTGTGCAAAGCCCTGTCAACTCCAAGTAGAAGTGTGTGAGGGGGTATGTCAGTCTTTGACTGATGTTCTCGGGCATTTGGAGGTGACAGTAACTCAGCTCCAATCAGATCACTGCACAATTCTCTTGTCAATCCTTCCAGGAAGTTTGCTTCTCCTACCACTTCACCTTTTGTGTAATAAATCTTGTTTTAACTCAAAATATCTTAATTATTTTCCTTACTTCATCTTATTTGGGGAAGAATAAATGAACCTAAAGATATAAACATGGTATAAAGAAATTGAGAGATCACACGGTTACTTAAAAGGCATATTTTTGCAACTGTGAACTCAGGGTTTCCAGTCTCACTGAGGCTAGTTCCTGCAAACTACACCAGCTGTCCAGTTTTTAAAACACCAATGCCAGAATCAAGACTTGGACATCAATATGAGAACGTAAAACCTCTTTAGAGTCCTTTAGTGTGCAGCCAGGACTGAGGAAGATGGTCCCTGGCCACGGAGCCTTTCCCATCCAGTAAGAACCACACAGTGGAAAGTTGGTAACAATATGTAGACCCTCACCAGGGCTATCAGTGAAATAATCTTCCCAAGGAGGTAGGAAATCCCTGATGTACTCCAAAGGGGAAGCTGTTTCAGGGATGCTCAGAGCCTTCACAGGGAGGAGGAAGGGAGACATCTACCTTGGGAGTTCAGACTTTCAAATTGAAGTCCTGAAGTTCCCTGTAAGCTAACTCTTCGGTTTGGCCCTTTGCTTTTACGTTGGAGGGATTCAAGGCGTTTGGGCAGAGGTTCCTCCATCCTGGTGTTCTAGTTTGATTTCCAATGCTGTGATAAAATAAGCCTGGCAAAAGGCAGCTTTGGGGATAGGGAGTTTATTTTAGGTCATGATTTCAGTTCCAGTCAGTCACAGCAGGGGAACAGAGGGAGAGACTGAAGTGGCTGGCCACATTCACAGCGAAGAGCAGAGAAGGGACGCATGCATGGTGTGCTCAGCTGGCTCCCCACACTCTTATCCAGTCCAGGGTGCAAGCCATGAAGCCGTGCAGGCCACAGTCAGGGTGGGTCTTTCTCCCTCCTCCTGCTTTGCCCACAAGAGAACCTGATCTAGACGATTTTCCAGGCAGACTCTATTCTTAGGTGATTCTAGACTGCACAAGGTTGACAATTTAAGCTCCCCAACACACCTGCTCCACTGTCAGAATGGAGACAAAATTCTCGACTTAAAGCCTTGAGATCGTGCTGGGAATGGAAGAGTATGCCTTAAATCCTAGCACCTGGAAAGCAAAGGCAGGTGGATGTGGATGAGTTCAAGGCCAGCCTGGTCTACATAGTGAATTTCAGGATGGCCAGGGCTACATAGTGTAGCATGAATAATAAAAAACCAGAGACAGAAATTGGGGTTTAACCTAAAAACCAGAAAAGCAAAGCAGCCAAGCCACTAAAGAATATAGTGATATTTTATTTATGTTTTAATAAATAAAACTTGCTTAAAAATCAGAAGGACAAAGCCAAGCCACTAGAGGTCAGTCAGTGGTGGCACACACCTTTAATCAGGATTTGGGAGAGAGAGGCAGATGGATCTCTGTGAGTTCACGGCCACCCTGGGCTACACAAGATCAAAGCTGAAACAAATCCATGTGGTGGCAGCTCACACATTTAATCCCAGCACTACAGGAAATATAAAATGGGAGGAGAGAGAGGCTCGGACTGCTTAGTCTGCTTAATCTGCTTAGGCTGTGGTCGCCCAGCCTTGGTAGAGGTAAGACTTCTCTAGTGGCTTGGCTGCTTTGCTTTCCTGGTTTTCAGGTTGAACCCCAATTTCTGTCTCTGGGTTTTTATTTTCGTGCTGCAACATAGTGAGACCCTGACTCAAACAACAACAACAACAAACAAAACAAACTTCCAAGGTCTAGGTTGTTGTTTCCACTATTGGGTGACTGTGTGATTGTGTATGTGTGTGTGTGTGATAGTATGTATGTATGTATTTTTTTTTAAACTGGGACTTTCTCAAAAGTTTTCACCTGACCAAGTCTAAATTCAGAAAGAGAGAGGGAGAGAGAGAGAGAATTTTTCTCCTGGGCTATCCATGTAATTCATATCTTGCTTTCTAAGATGAAAGGAAGATACAAATTTTCCCAGTTGCCATGTTATGTCATAAATAATTTCCTTCAAAATCACAAAATTGCTACAAAGAAAACATCCCTGAGTTAAATTAGTGCCTGTGGAAGATGCTAGAGTTGTAAATTGTCTATGTGGAATATTAAATTAGAGAGATGGCTGAAATTTTCATTTTCCCTGAAAACCATTTCATAGCTCAGGGGCTGGAATGTGCAAGAACATACTTATGCATACGTGCACACACACACACACACACACACACACACACACACACACACATTGGCTAAATGAATTAGTGGTCGCAATTCTCCCTCTTGTTCATATCTCTTTCCTCTTCATGGTCTGTTCTCTGGTTCTATCAGCTGGCTTATTGTCAAGGGTTCTAGTAAGAAAATAGTATTCTATATCATGAAATACTTTAGGAATGCAAAATTTACCAAAAAGGGTGATAAAACCAGTCTTTCAAGGAAAGTTAATTGCCATTTTTAAAAAGTTTTTCAGGGGCTGGAGAGGTGGCTCAGAGGTTAAGAGTACTGGCTGCTCTTCCAGAGGTACTGAGTTCAATTCCCAGCAACCACATGGTGGCTCACAACCATCTGTACTGAGATCTGGCAGCCTCCTCTGGCGTGCGGGCATACTGGAGGCAGAATGTTGTATACACAATAAATAAATAAATCTTTTTAAAAAAAAGTTTTTCAGCAACTAGAGAGATGGTTCAGTGGTTAAGGGCACTGGCTGTCCTTCCAGAGGATCTAGGTTCAGTTCTCAGCATCCACATGGCAGCTCACAACCATTTGTAATTCTGATTCCAGTGCCTCTGACACCCTCCTCTGGCCTGTGTGGGTACTGCATGCACATAGCCCATAGATGTACATGAAGATAAGATACTCCTGCACATAAAATAACAATAACAAATTTGCATTCATTTTTTTAACTAAAAACATTTTAGTTGTCCATCTAATTTGTATTATAGCTTTCCTTTCTGAACAATAGGAGCATAACTATTTTTAACAACAGAATCATAACTATTTTCCTTATCGTTAGCCTATTTTGAAAATCACGTATCTCTTTAAGGATAATGTGGGGCGTCCTTCGGCATATGTGTTGCATTTATTGGTTGATGAATAAAGCTTTTGGGGCCAATGGCTTAGCAGAGTGAAACCAGGGGGTAAATCAGAACAGAGATACAGAGAGAGAGAGAGTAGGTGGCATCAAGGAGAAGCCAAAGCTGCCAAAGGAACCTTACTGCTCGCTGGAAACTTACTGATCAGCCACAGCCTCGTGGCGATGCACAGATTAATAGAAATGGGTTAATTTAAGATATAAGAGTTAGCCAGGAATATGCCTGAGTCATTGGCCAAACAGTGTTGTAATTAATATAGTTTCTGTGTGATTATTAGGGTCTGGGCGGCTGGGAAACAAACGAGCAGTCTCCTACTACAGAGTTATATTGTTTATTAAATTATATTAGCACTATGATCAAAATTCTAGGTGATAAATGCAATTGGTTTGATTCTTTGATCTCCTTCTTTCATTAACAGCAGTTGCTGGGACAGGTTTCTTCATCACTGTCCAGTAGTAGTCTAAACTTTATTATTTCTAGTGGCTGCATAAGTTCTGCTTTATAGATGAACTGTGGCCAATATGTGGAATTTCCTATTGGGGCATAGAAATGATTTCCAGTGTTTCTCTACAAACAACTCTGGGGTTGCAAACACCACCGCTCTTGGCTGCACAGCATGTGGGTTTTTTTTTTGTTTGTTTGTTTGTTTGTTTGCTTGCTTGCTTTTGTTTTTCAAGGCAGGGTTTCTCTGGGCAGCTCTGGCTATCCTGGAGCTCACTCTGTAGACCAACCATCCAAACAAACAGAAACATGCACAAAAGCAAGTGTGAAATACATTTAAGACAGTAATGCCGCACCACCTCTGGGGTTCTAAGTTGGCTCAGACAATGAGTTGCTACATTACGACCCTGTCAGCTAATTCAAGTTAGACTTCTGTCCACTGAGCGTCACAGCTTTTGCTCACACACCAAATAACAATGTAGGCTGTCGTCCATTTCCCCTCCCAGAACATCCGTGTCAGCTAGTCAGCTTGCCACATCGCCAGCAGTCAGGTCATTCTCCCTCCTCTTTGATTCCTGTCCTTAGTGCCACCACACCCATCTCACACAGGTATCGATCCTGATGCCCACCCAATTATCCCCATCGCAGCTATGGGCCCCAGCATGGCTGCGGTTCCCATAGGAATTCCTGACGTACGGAGAGAGAGCACAGTGCTCCCAGCGGATACTGCGGATCCACTGGAAAAATGTCTTCTCACCGTCATGGTCAGGGCAGTGTCCTCCAGACCACCCGGCGTGGATGAGCAGTCTACAGGGATGAACCTAGTGTAACATCCCAGTCCCACTGAGGCCCTGGTTGCTTTCCTCTGTGACATCAAAGTGCGTATAACTGAAGACATTCTATTTGAAATGTTATTGATTTTTTTTTTTGTTTCTCTTTTTAAGCCCGCTTTCTTAAAGTAATGCGAAGATTTTACGTTGAGAATTGGGAAAGGAGCAACTGTTGTAAGTCCAGTGTCACTTTCTGTCCCATCCACACACACAGAGTCACCTTGGAGACCACCAGGGACCTCTGGGCCACATTTGAGAAACATGAACATTATGTACATGTGTGTTTTTGAAGTGAGACAGGGTGGAGTGGGATAGGAATTGGAAAAACCCAACTATGAATGTCTGACTACAGAGCCCCAGCATTTACTATGGCTTGGTCTTGACAAGACCCATCCTGGCAGCATTGACACGGGGAGGAAAGATCTGGAAGGAGAAGACTCATGACAAGCATGGAGCTCACAGATGCTGTTCAGTACGGCTGCTGCCTGATTCTGGTGGAACTGTGTGGGGTCAACTACACCTTTGCTGCACATCAGAACCTTGGAAGGGCTTTGGAACGATACAGGTGTTCCACCCCTTCTTAGGAGCTCCTAACTCAAATGGTCGGGGCTGGGAGTTCCAGCACTGTGGTTACTTAAGAACAATTCTTCCTCCAGGTGGCTTAGTTTACAGCAGGGGCTGGGAAAGCCAGAAATTTGACCCTTGGCTCTTAGCACAGATCGGGTTTTGCGGATTAGCTAGCTGCCATTGGGAAAAGCTGGCATAAACTCAGAGAAGTTTTAATTGAGCAAAAGGGATTCTGGAAAAGGGAAGTGTCCCCCTAGGGTCCTAGGCACTGCCAGGCATTTGTCTGAACAGGCAGCTGCATTAAATGACCGAATTCCAGAGCATACGTAAGAGCTCCTTGATCTCCCAGGACCCTGGCAAAATCATTTCTCTTTTCGCAAGAGAACAGTTCACCGACCACGGACGTAGTATTTCTGGTTTCCAGACCTATGATGGTGCTCTTCTGAGGTTTGAGGTAACAGATAAATAACAAAGGCCCAAAGCCATTCTGACCCCAGAAACTCTCCTTAAAGGAAAAAAAATACAATACAATAAAATAATGAATGCAGAGAAAAACCCGCACGGCTGCTAGAGGGCGGGACCAGTCGGAGGTGTCTAGAAAGCAACCGGATTGGCTACGCTTTACCACTGACATTCTTGTGTGATATCAATGGGTCTGCCTCATGCCACTCACACCTTTCTGATTTTAACTTTTAAACGGTTCTGAGGCGCCGCCACCACCACGCGGCTCTAATTCAGCTGTTTAAACCGTTCACATGAAAACACTAAAACCAGCGGTACTGGCAGGAGTCTAGGGAGGGGTCATTTCTGCGAGCAGGGAGTCGGTGTCCTGGAGGAAAGAGTGAATGAATTTCTCGGAAGAAACAGCATTCTAAGTGCTTGAGAGATACCATAAAACCAGCTATAACCGGATCTTTGGGGCCTCCCATGATGGGAGATGCTGGGGCCCTTGTCTACGGCTCTGTACCCATCCTCTGGCTTCTTCTGCTGGTGGCTTTGCAGATAGAGACAGCCAACTATACATACAGAGGTCAAGTTCTGACCCTGGCTGCCTGCCGTGGGGCTCTGGGTAAAGTCCTCACCCTCTGCTGCCCTGTTCTTTCTGTACAAGGGGCCCATGGCTCTCCTGAGAAACCTGTACCCACTCTAGGAGATGTAATATATCCTTTTCTTAACTCTCCCTTTCCTTTCCTCCTTTCTCCCTCCCTCACATCCTCCCTCCTTTTCTTCTCTCTCTCTCTCCCCTGCTTAAATCTACATTAGGCCCTCCCTTTTTGTAACAAAGAAACAAACAGAAGATAATAAAATAAAAGCCTTCCTTGTCAGACCTAATGATACAGACCCGTAGTCCAGCTCCTCTGTATGCTGAGGCAGGAGGATCCCAAATTGAAGGTCTATCTGTACTACAGAATGAGTTCAAACACAGTCTGGGTAACTTAGACCCCATCTCAAAACGAATCAAACAGCTAACAAAAGGGATGGGGGTGTGTATGAACGGGAGAACATCTGCCTAGCATTTTTGAGGCCTGAGGTTCGACCCTTACTGCTGCAAAACAAAAAGAGAAAGAGAGGGTAAAAATGACATCCCCAGCTTTCCTTGGAAGCCACACCCCTTCCCAGGATGTGAGCGTGAAGGCCGGAAAAGGGGGCATCATCACCCAGAACCTTCTTTAAAGTCCCTTCCAATTGGGAGTAGTTGAACTGCAGAGTAATCACCCCTTCACCTCTTGGGGTCTTGTTGCCAAGCAGACACAAAGACCTTTGATTCTTAGCTGGTTTCACTTTGCAGAAGACCGATGTCAGATGGAAAAGCTCCCCAGTAAGAACACCATGATTCTTCTTAGCACAGGGTGTTTGTCGACAGAACAAGGCTGCACAAGGAGGTGGGTCCCTCTGAGCCCCTTGCCTGCTCATCTGCTTACAGACGGACTAACAGATCTCATCCGAATCTCACGACTCAGCCTTTGTGAGCTGAGACTAACAGGTTGATATGGCACAGCTGTGCAAACACCTGCACGTGTCTATAAATTCTAAACTATTTCATACACGGGGAGGGCTGTCGTTAGGATGAATGGAGAGGCTTGGGGAGGTTATGCCTACACATGATTGGTTACTGAGCAGAGGGAGGAGCAAAGATGAACATGAAGAATACTGGGAAAGAAAAACTGTGACCTCTTCATGATGAAAGATTACCCATTGTTCCCATTTCAACCTTAATATCCAAAAGTCAAGAAAATGTTACTGTTGGAATTCTTTTCCTGTTTTGTGCTGAGTATTGGGTGGGTTTCTGTTTGCATATTGTAAAATACAGTCAGTCTAATTTTCCTGTAAAGAGTCAAAGAATCACACAAAGAGTAGGGTGTGAGTCTTTAGCTGCCTGCTCCAATCAAGAATTTAGAGTTTCAAGGACTAGAGAGAGGGCTTAGTGGTTAAGGTCACCAGCCAGAGGACTGGGGTTTTGTCCCTAGCACCTATGTGGTAGCTTACAACCATCGGCAATGCCGTCTCAGGGAATATTGTGCCTTTTTCTGGTCTCTTCAGGCACCAGACACATGGCGCACAGACAAAAAATCCATGCACATAAAATAACAACAACAATAATAAATAAATAATAAGTGGAGCTTGGTACTGCATGTCTTTAATCCCAGCACTTGGGAGGCAGAGGTAGGTAGATCTCTGAGTTCAAGATCAACCTGGTCTACAGATTGAGTTCTAGGACAGATAGGGCTACGGAGAGAAACCCTGTCTTAACAAACAAACAAAACAACAACAGAAAGAATTTAAGAGTTTGGATTGACATAATGGTTCAAAGGGTAAAGACACTTTCCATGCAACCCAATGACCTAAGTTCAGTTTCTGGGGCCCAGTGGTGGAAGAAGAGAACTAATACCTGCAAGCTGTTCTCTGACCCCCACAAGGGCTGAGTGGCACAGGTGTTCCACATTAGTAAGTCATGTGATAATAATAAAAAAAATAGTCTCTCTAAAACAAAAATCACATTCCATTTCTTCAGGATGACACTGGACCATTAAGTTTCTTTACTTTGTTTTCTTATAGTTTGGTGTGAGGCTAACAAAAACCCAATATAGAAGGAATGCCAAACGGCCAACTCCCCCAGCCCTGTCTGCCTCTGGACTCTGAGATCCTTACCAAAAGAACCATCACCTGTCCTTACCATGTCACCAAAACCAAGCCAAGCTTCACCAAAGGAAATTCTCACTGGCGTTATCAACGTCTCTGAAAACTGGCATCCATGTGCCGTGTGTCACACAAGTGAGTTCGGCCTTGACAGGGAAATTAGTCGCTGTCTTCCTGAAGCTTCTTTGCTCTGACTTTGTGTTCTGACAATCACGCACTGTCTTGGCTACTAACACTGAGACTAAACATCTTAGTGGGGTTTAATTTCAAGTTGCCAAATGCACCTTTTTTCCAGGGATCACATTCAGTGGTCCTTAGCCCTTAACCCCTGCAGGAAACATTCAGGACTTGATTGTGTTGGGATAGTCAAGAAAAACATTAATGATCAGAAAGTAGGTAGCATTTATTTGGCAATATAGAGAAAATTGTATTATCAGCAACTCTCTGATGGAGTGATATTGGCCATCCGTGAATGCTGGGAAACGGGCCACCAGCTCTGAGAGGGTGGAAGGCCCTGGCTCACTTGGCACCTTCTCTCTTCCAGCTCTCACCAGCCTCTCCTCCTGCATGAGACAGGGACCCAGCAGAGAGGGGTTAAATGGGTTGAGGAGCCAGTCCAGCCGGGGGTCATTGGCAATCAAGGACCAGCATTAAAAGGCAGCAGGAGGCTAAGGGTCTGTGACAAGCTTGGCTCAGGCACCATCTGGGAGGATGGAGGCTGTGAAAGCAGGACACACACACACACACACGCACACACAGACACACACACAAAGATGCAAACACTAATAGTTACACTTTCTTCAACACAAGTTCTTCCTTGAAAATAAGTATAGTATTTTCAAAGTATTCTGGTGTGGTAGTTTGGATGGGAACGGCCCCCACAGGCTAGTTTATTTGATGCTCGGTCCCTCATATCTGCCACTCCCTCACCCCCAGGAGTTGTAGACTACTTAGATCAGGGACTCTAGTCTCTTCATTGTGATAAAACAGCCTAGAAGAGTACATTTCCATCTTTATCTCCAAGTACCAAGAGATACAGACGCCACCTTTCCAGTGTCTATTTTACTCATTACCTAGAAAAACATCTCCCATCAGAATGCACTATTCGGATTCTTATCTCCAGTCCCCAGAGTGTGGAGTTATGAAACCACTCAGCAAAATTAGCATTTAAAAGTTCTCAGCTGGGAAGAGGCCTCACGCACTGTTTATTTTTTTCCTAGGTGTGCTTTAATAATAGCAAGTATAAGCCATTGATCGTGATTACAGTCATGATAGAATGTAGCTGGGTGGTCGGTGTTCTGAGCCATTTGCGGGCACACCGCCAACAGTTAGCATTGCTCCATCTTTTCTGTTTTATAATCCCTACCCCAACCCCTGAGACAAAGTCTCTCGCATTATGGGCTGGCCTGGAACTGTCTTTGTAACCAAGGATGACCTCAAACTTCAGATTTCCCTCCTTTCTACTTCTAAAGTGCTAAGATAGCAGGACCGGGGATGGAGCCCAGCTGGAGCTTCACACGTTAGGCTAGCACCCTACCGACTGCGCTTACCATACCTCTGCCCCTGCTGGATCATATCTGCCACTGACAGAAAGGTTTTGTCAGGCCTAGAGCTTGACAGGAAATTGTTTGGTCTTCTACTGCGTCAGTTTTGCCCATAGAGCCTTAGAGTTTTTAAATAAGCAGAGATCATATTTTGATCTTTTCTGGGAATTGCTGCATTCAGGAGTTAAGCATGACAATAGACTGGAAACGAAAGTCCCTGGGTAGATACTGGTCATTGTGGCCAGTCGAACATCTCTGCTCTTCTGTTGGAGTAGGGACACAATCCCTGCATTTAGATAGATGCAGGTAATTCCTTCTCTCTGCTCCCTCGAATCAAGCTGGACATGCAGCCCAGGCCCAGCCCAGCCCAGCCCAGCCCAGCCCAGCCCAGCCCAGCCCAGCCCAGCAGGGTGCCTTTCTGGCCTTTAGTGGTTATCTGAAGAGTGGGCACAGAACCCAAGTGAGCTGGAGTGTGCTAGAAGCTGTGAGATACAGACCCTGTGAGGACAGCCCCTGGCCTTAGGCACCCTGAGTACCTCTCTGTGACTGTGCTCAGGGCTGGCAGTGGCCTGTGTGACTGTGTGATATAGACCCTGTGAGGACAGCCCCTGGCCTTAGGCACCCTGTGTGACTGTGCTCAGGGCTGGCAGTGGCCTATCTGACAGCACTGAGCATGCCAGATGCTGCATAAGCAGTGTGGAGCCACACAGAGAAAGAGGGGCTTAAAGACATCAGTGGAACTCCTACAAATTGTGTTTTGGCGTGAGCTAGTGTGAGGTAGATTTCTGGTTCTTGTATTTAAATGACTTCATATAAAGGAGCAACTTACCAGTCATCAATCAGCAAAGTCACTCCACATCTGTACACCAGGGACTTACTTGTCAGTTGTGCCTAAGCCTCTTGGTTGGCCTGGTGTATAAGATGTGTTATGTATGTCATTGGGTCCACTGAAACCTCTAGTAAGTTAAGGGATGCAGGTTCCTGAAGGAACTTCTGCTTGAGCCGTGTGTGTGCATGTGTGTGTGTGTGTGTGTGTGTGTGTGTGCATTTCAATAATTTAATATTCGCAGCGGTGAGACAGACTAAGTGTGCCAGGCTTGCTTGTGAGGCATCCACTTCTTCCTAATGAAGCAAACTGTGGCATTTGTGAGGAGGCACAAGCCAGAACTCGGCAAGCACGGGGCTGATTTCCCACCTACATCAGAAGGAACATGAAAGAGCAGTTCTTAATTACAACCAAATATTAGCTCTGGCCCCTGGGAACTCATCATTCCATCTCAAGGTCTATATTTATGAAAATTTAAGCAACGTCTTAAAACATGTTAATTTGTTCTTTGTTTATTGCTTTCCCTGACAGATTAATTTATTCCAAGGGACTTTGGTTCTCAAGCGCTAATGTATCGATTGGGCCCTTGTACGACATAGCTAACAGCCCGGGGAGGAGATTTCGATGGAAAACAAAAGTCTTTCTTGTAGTTTTCCTTAGGTAATTAAGTTCGTATTGTGGGCCCTGGCATGCTTCCAGTTTTCTCTGGATTTGCATTTCTGACTTTTAGATCAATGGATAATTTCATTAAAGGCAAAGAATGCTGGGAATGTAGACACAGACGCACAGGCAAACAGACACACAAATACACAGATTCATAGACACTGACACAAATACACACACACACACACATTTGGGGCCTGAATGAGTCAGCTTGTATACACTGAGGCCAAGAGAAAAAAATCAGTGCCTTGTATTTTTCCTACTTGGGTTATGTCTTTCCCCACATAAGGGAATTTGGACAGTTTCTACAGGAAGGGCGTTGAGACAGGAGGGAGACCCTATGTTAGAAGTTGTAAGATATGTCCCGTGGACTCTGCTGAAGCAAAGGAGTGTGATGGGAAACCCTGCTTACTGTTGATGGAAGCTTCTGGTGACCTTTGGCTCTTTCCATCTCATACAGTCCAGCTGAGAAGTCAGCTTACAACATGCCATTATTTTAATGTCTGTTGACTAATCATCTGCTCCTATGTAACGTATATTGAGAGGTCTGAGGCGTTGGCACACCACAGATACTTATATCTTGTGGAAGAGAAAGTGCCCCAAGGACGTAAGCAATGAAATTCGTTCAGAGCCCGAATTCCAACATGGCCCAAACACCTGGGACTATCCATTACCTCAGGGGATTCATTCAGTGAGTCAGAGAACCTTCTGAAATGTACCTGCCCCCCATTTTGGGCAGCCTTGTGACATCCTTGGATTCTTGGCCATGGTTAGCTTTGACAGTATAGAGGTTTGACACAGGGCGTCAGTGTCCTGTGAAGACATTTGCCTTTGACAAACCAACCCATATCAGCAGGCGAAGTGGACAGCATTCTGTCACTTTAGAGTTCCTGGCATCTGTGAGAGTTATTCCTTTACCTAGAACTTGTAGTGAATAAGCAACAGCAACAACAACAGCAAATGCCCTTCACTGTTACTTACAGCATTCAGAACACACAGCAGAGCAGAGTGTGGGGGCTGTTGCTATTAGCTGTTGCATTTATGAATAGGCTAAGAGGGGCATCCTTGTCCTAGGAATAACTAGGCCGCCTACCTGGAATGAATTCAGCTCCCATCACGTGAAAAAAGCCACTAGTGACTTGGTAAACTCTATTCCTTTTACATGAACTATTTCTATCTACCCCAAATCACAGTCCCCAGTGGGCTAAACCCAGGAGCAGCCAGCCATTCCTTTGTCCAGTGACCTGTGATCTTGCTCATTAGTATCTCTGCAGAAGCTGGTACATGGAAGATATTTGGTTGTTAATGAATATTGCCCAGGGATTAACAGGCATATAAGTAAAAATTTCTACTCATGAATGCTTCCCCTTCTGTGGTGGTTTGAAAGAAAATGGCCCCCAAAAGGGAGTATCACTAATAGGAGGTGTGGCCTTTTTGGACGAAGTGTGTCACTGTGGGGGCGGGCTTTGCTCAAACTTCCCTCAGTGTGACAGTCAGCTGACTTCCTGCCACCTTCTGGTCAAGATGCTCTTAGCTCCAGCACCACACCTGCCTCCTCACCCCCATACTCCCCATCCTGATGATAACAGACAGAACCTCTGATAAGAAAGTCACCCCAATTAAATATTTTCTTTATAAGAGCTGCTGTGGTCACGGTGTCCCTTCACAGCAATAGAAACCCTAAGACACGCTCTAAGCTATGATCGCTAATTACAAGAATAACAATTGCATCACTTTTATTTTTTATTGAGAAGATCATGACAGAGCTAGAACATTGGCTGCGAACACACATCCGTTCCTAACCCCTGAGCAGTTCTCCTTGTCAGCAGAGTGCTCCCCATGGGCCAGTTTCTAAGGCGAAACTGGTGAGCAGGACAGACAGAGCCTATACCATCTTGGAGAATTCCTTTCCTCCACGATGGAATTCAAGGGTAAACGCCGCAATTGTTACAAATTACGATAGTGCACAGAAAGGAAGCAAAGCGGCCAGTGCACATCTGAATTACAGAGGGATGGGAAACAGGTGACCTCTCTGTGAGGTGACGGAGAGGCAAAGAATGATGAGATCCAGCCTATGAAGACTGAGGAAAGTGGGCACGGGGAACATTCTGGGCTGAGGGAGCAGCATGTGCAAAGGCCACATCTATGTCCTTGAGACGATCAGCCCTGGCCAGTGTACCTGAACTGTAGTAAGAGGAGGCTTTGAGATGCCTTAGAGCAGTGGTTCTCAGTCTTCCTAATGCTACGAGCCTTCATACAGTTCCTCATGTGGCAATGACCCCAACCATAAAAATATTTCATTGCTACTTCATAAGTGTAATTTTGCTACTGTTATGAATTATAATGTAAATATCTGATATGCAGGATATCTGATAGGGGACTCCCGTGAAAAGGTTGTTTGATCCCCCAAAGCTTGAGAACCACAGCCTTAGAGAGAGTTTGAATGTTCTTGGCAGCCAACAGGAAGTTGTTGAGAAGAAACCCATCATAAGGCAGTTTTCTCTAACACAGTTTTCTCTGCTCATAGTCCCTACCATGCAGGAGAACAGGGACAGGCATGAAGCCATAAATGCTGGCTCCTGAGTCCAGGACCCAAGAGACTGAGGCAGGAGGATCACCATGAGTTTGAGGCTAGTCTGAAGTTCCAGGATAATCTAGGCAAGAAAGTGAAATCTTGAATCAAAAACAAAAGCAAGAGTGAGGAAAGCTCAGAGTGGGAGGTCGGAAGCAGAGCTTGATGAACTCAGAGTAAATGGTCAAGAAGGACTTCCAGGGGCCAGCAAGCCAGCTTCGCAGGCAAGGGTGTTTGCTGCCAGGCCTGAAGACCCGAGACCATCAGAACACAGAACCCATACAGTGGAAGGGAGATGGAACTCCCACAAGGTGTCCCCTGACCTCCAAATGCAAACCCATATACACATAAAATAATTAATTTTTTTAAAACTGGCTCCCAGACTTCTGCCTTATGTTCTTGGGTGGCTGTGAATACCATTTGTGAACAAGAGAAGGTCAAGGTGGGGAGTGAGCCTGGGATGCTAGGATCCATCTTGGTACCCACCAGCCTGTGTCTCTGACTTCAGTCTATGGAAGATAAGTTCCCAGTAATCCTGACTCAGTGACCCCCACCCAAAAAACGTAGAGCCGTGACTATCTACTTGTTATGATATTAGTAACTACTGTTGTTGCTTCTGTGACTTCCTCACCCAGATACCCAATGATTGTTTTGAGTTGTCTTAACTACTTAACTTGGCAGAACAGAGCAGCTTTTGCTTGCCTGCATAGATAGGTCTTCGTGCCCCCGCTTTAAAAGTCCTTCCCCTTCTGAATGCCAGTCTCAAATTTGGCTAAGAAATTGTTCATCCTGCTATCAGATAATCAATAAATCTTTTAATTATAATTGGATTAAGTCTATGGTCTTTTCCCAGGGGTTCCAAACTCCATCACAGTGAGGTCAAGAGTTCAGCTCCAGGTAGCAGATGCCTTTCCTGAAACATCTTGTTGAACTGTCAGCTGGGAAGCTCCGTGCAGGTCTGGAATCCAGGGGAGCACAGTAGGTTGAATGTTTGTACTGGGAGTCAACAGCTTATCGCTAGAATTTCAGGTTTAGGGAGTAAACTTGCAGAGAAAGGAGAAGAGGTCTCCTGATATCTGCAGGGTGCTCACACTGGGGGGCCTGGCTAGGAAACAGAGTAGCCATGAGGTTGGGGAGCAAACAAAGAACACAGGTAAGAAGATCACATGCCAATGTTAGGTGGAGCAGAGCAGAAGAGCCTCCAGGTCTTATAAGATCTTCAGTTTCCTAACAGGGGAATGACATCTAAGGAGATCCTGAATGGCAAAATCCAGACTACAGGTGCAGTCAAGAAGCTCCTTAAAATGTGAATTAGAAGGGGGTAGGAGAAGGGTGAGGGAGGCTTCAGGGCTCATTAAAGAGGGACTGTAAAAAGTCCCAGGGGTGCCTGAGCTGACCTGGAGCCTATCAGGAGAATGGAGACTCTGGGCCCCTGTTTATGTGGCCTTGTTTTGAAAGGTCATCTTCTCCCCAGCCTGCCCGTCTCTGGAGGGGCCTCCCTGGGCAGCTCTAATTAAGCCAGTGTGCCTGCCTGGCTTCATCTCCTTGTTTCTTAAGTTCCGCCTGGGATGCACCCCCTGAAGAAGGCTCCACGTAAGGAGGGGTTCATTGGCAACAGCTCAATGCTAATATAATGAGTCTCTGTATCTTTTGGCACAGTGTGATCTCTTCTTAGCTTATGTTAAATAACAGTCGATTTCCATTCAGATTTTAGCCACAGATATTTAATGTTTTTGATTGAAATTTTCATCTATTTTAGGAATGTCAAAAAATTAAATAGCACAAAGGGTTATTTTGGGGACACACCTGCTAGGTGCTTAGTTCTGGCTGCAGAGAAATCTCTGTCTTGTGTGAACTGTTCTACAGGTGTGTATTTCTAAGAATATTTCCTGACTGGATAACAAAACGAAACAAACAAATCCTTCCAATGTGACGCTGTTTATGAACTTGGTTCTTTTTCTTCAAACATTCCAGTACATCACGGAGTCTGTCCCAGAGGATAAATAGATACAACCCCATTCTCTTTCATGACTTTATGTTATTTCATTTTCTGGATGTGCCCTTATTTAACAACTTTTCTATCAGTGAACAGGTAGGTTTTGTTAGGATTTTAAAACCATAAACCAGAAGGTTCTTAAACGGTTCTATACAACACACAAAACTTTCATTCACTATTAATTAAACAACTGTCAATCCAAACAATGACCAAAGAAGTTTGGGTTGGGGTTAACTGTTCTTTTCATAATCTGTAGTAAAGAAAGATAGCAGATGTTTTGATTAGTCTATACCACAGGAATAATGGGAAGAGAAAAACATCATGACCGTTCAAAGATGATTAGAAAAACAATCCAGGGAAAAAAATTACATGGGCTAACAAATGATTACATAACAAGAATGAAATTTATTCTTGGATAGTATGCTATTAGGTTTCTGAAAAACACAGTTTTTAAAGATTCTTTTATACTCTATAGAGAATAAACACTATTTTCAATTTCAGACAAAATGAGGGGGAGACTACCCTAGACCTGCGTATTGTATTCTGGGGACAGCTGACATGTCACAAGCCTTCCTGGAGGGCCAGTGCTTGTTAGTAGGCATGGTTCAGGGGTGGGAGGTGGCAATATTAGTATGGAAACACAGGGCAAATTTGTTTTCAGAGGTTTGGCAGTGATTTGTGAAGATTTTGCCTTTCATCCCACACGCCCCAGGGAGCACTGTCGCTTCTGATGGGAAGCAGGCAAGCAGTCCCTGGCAGCACACCGCAGTAAATCATAAGATGTTACAGGAGAGGAGAGGACCATTCATGGCATTGCAGGTCCAGCTGGAGGCCAAGAAAGGCAGCCCTAGCCAGAGTTAGAACAGCAAAAACATAAAGTGAAGAAAGCCCAGGAGGGAAACTGATCTTTCTTTCTGTCCTGGTACCTGGGAAGGAAGAGCAGACAAATCCCATCAACTAGCAGTGATTCACTCTGAGTTCAAAATCGCATCGTAATATAGGAAAAAGGGAAGTTAATAGGACAAACCATTGCAATACATTCTTAAGCTGTGGCTAGACAAGGAAGTGGTTGTCTTCAGAACTCCTGCGGCTTACAGACAAGAGACAGTTTTGCATCTTTTTAAATCGATGCCTTCTGGGAGCCCCACTTGTTGCAAGGCAAGACAACAAGAAAGAGAAGGACCAACCATGATGGTTGACTTAGGAATATTGTGCCAGGTAAGTTCTATATCATTTTATGGAAAATCTTCTGAAAATACTTAAAATTAAACACTAAAAATAAGTTTAAAGGTGATTTGAAAATTAAAAGACATAAGTGAATATATTATACTCTCAGAGGGTGGGAAAGGTCTCCTTAAGGAGAGGCCAGAGGTAGGCACCTTGAAGAACTGAGCTGACTGCATTAAGATAAAAACTAGAACATTGTGCCTACTTCGCAGTAAACAGAAGTGAGCGACCAAGAGAAAGGACCTTGGGCAAAGTGAGAAAGTGGGGGAGATCTCTGTAAGGACACACTTAACAACAGTGCACTGGGGCTGGTGTGTAAAGAACATGCCAGTCTTTGAGAGAGGGAAGCTTTTAGCACGAACCTCTCTCCTGTCCACATGTCCCTGGATGAAGCTTCCCGCAGTGTGGCCAAACAGCAACTCCCCGTCCTAACAATTGCATGCCCCAGTTGGCCCGTTCCTGTCTCCTGGGTGCTGAGAAGCCAGAGCGGCTAGGACATGACAAACAGTTGAGAGGGGACGTCTCAGAGAGTGGAACTGAGTGCCGGCAGATGGGAAACCTTGGAGAAAGTGGATAGAGAAATCAAAAGCTGGTGTTCAAGACATGTAGCACTCCTCTGTGGAAACAAGACGACCCTGGGGTCCTGCCTGAGGTGCAGCAACACTTCAGTAAATGTGACTGGATTTAACTGGAGGCATAATGGCAAGTTGAGGCAAAGAGGTGGAGGAGAGACAGGCCCTGCCTTTAGTAGCATTTACAGCAAAAGTAAACGATCAGAGTCCGGCCTATGGGCACCAGGATCTCAGCTCTGGGCAGAGGTGATTGCATCCGTTTCCAATAGCAATGTTGGAAGACTGTACCATCATTCCCACGGAGGGACTATTTGACCTAGTTCACATAACTAGGAAGTGGTGGAGATTTAGATTTGGGCCGTTTAACTCCAGGGCCCACATTCTTCCAGTGCACTTGGCTCATCGGGCATCCTTTGCTGGCAAGTGGACAGAGACAGCTTCGGCGGGCTTGGGTTTGTGGCCTACAGCCTCAAGTGTGGCTTATTTGCTTGTTTGTTTTTCTAGATAGGGTTTCTCTGCTTAGCCCTGGCTGTTCAAACTCAGAGATCCACCTGCTTCTGCCTCTTACATTCTGGGATTAAAAGCATGTGCCACCACCACCAGCTCAACTGTGGCTCTTATTTGAAAGCCTGAAGCTCTGAACTCCCAGGTAGGATGTTAGTGTTCTCTGATGGCCAGGAAGCTGAGCTAGAAGGCCAGGAGACTTAAAAGGAAGTGCTGTTGCAAAATAAACCATCCTTTCAGTCCTCAGATGACTCTACTCCTATGTTCCAGTGACTGGACTCTGCTGTTTCTTCAAATGGAGGAAGGCCACGATGCCAAGCGCTGTCCAGAGCGGGGGAATTTTTTGTGAGGTCCTTTGATGTCACAGGCCTCCCAGGAATGCCAGGCCATGACAGGGAGAGCTGCTTTGTGTTTACATCTCTAAACAGAACCATTTGAGAACACAGACCAAGAGACCTGGCCGGAGTGAGCTGCGTGTTCTCCAGGAGGGTGACTCACTGTGAATGGCTTCATCTTGGACACTGAAGTCAAATGGGAAAGCATATGCTTTAAATTAAAAACACACTAAGCAAATCACAAGTTTCTCAAGATGGTGCTTAAAGTCTGCCCTGGCATCTGTTGGTTGCCAAAAGACCCATCTGATCCAGTAATTAAACAACAAATATTTTCTGCAAAATCGATCATCTCAGTTGTCCCCGAATGCTGTAATTAGGGTATATTTAGATGCTGAGTGAAGAAGCAGGTTTCACAACTAGACCTACTTAGAATTGTTGTTCCTTGATCCAACACTGTCCCCATCTTTCTCTAGCCATCTTCCTCCAATTCACTGTATGAGAGTGTAAAGGTTTGTTATTGTTGTTATTATATGAACAACAAACTGCTGAAGAACATGGCCAGAAATGCAGATAGCAAAACTGCCAATCACAGACACCATTCTCTCTGTTTGGCCATGAGATTCGCTGACCTTGTAGTTCTTACCAGAATCTTGGCTCAGGGTTCTTGGCTGCAGCCACCAGAGACCAATCGAGACTTCTGTTCACAACAAGAGATGTATTAGGAGGAAGTTAGAAGACAGGGACTCACAAGATTTGTGGGAGAGCAGAGAACTCAGCTTGTCCAACAGGCAGGATCCAAGCTACTCTGAGGAGATGGGAAATCAAAGCAGGTCTGTGGAGCTGTTCTCCCCCTTCCATGTTCTTCCTCATGCAGGCTGGATGGGGCACAGGCACGGCAGAGCCTCTTTCATGAATTATTTTATTACCTTACTTTTTTATTGTGTGTGTGTGTTTACACATGTATGTGTAAGTGCATGTGGAAGCCAGGGCTTGGCCTTGAGTGTCTTCTTCAATTTCTCTCTCCCTTATTTTTTGAGACAGCGGCTCTCACTGAACGTGAGTTCACAGGGTCAGCTCCAGGAACCCTCCGATCTCTGCCTCCCCAACACTAGATTTACATCACATACTGCTGTGTTTGGCTTCTTACATGGGAGCTGATGCCTCAAATTTGGGTGCTCATTTTGTACAGCAAACACTTTACCTACTGAACCATCTACTCTCTCTACCTCAGAGCCTCTTTGCTCCACAGCAGCTTTGTAGGAGAAGAGAAATGGATGGTGCATGCAGGTGTGGAGGGGGCGTCTCCTAACAGGATGTTCTACCTTGAGAAGTGACCGCAGGGTAACAGCGGTCGTAAGGGGCTGCCACCAGAAGGAAAGTGCCTGCAGCTGGTTCTAGAGCTCTGATTGGGTTCCGGGTGATTTAATGAGGTCAGCCTCTAACAGGTGTGTTACCGCCAAGCTCTACAGACCCATTATTCTTTTCTTTCTTTCTTTTTTTTTATTGAGAATAGGAAAAAAAAAGTTTCCGCCTCCTCCCAGCCTCCCATTTCCCTCCCCCTCCGACCACTCTTCTCCCCCTCCCCTC
>NW_026067899.1:2888975-2971475 GCF_014885135.2 Alexandromys fortis
CCCACCAAGCCGGAACATGAAGTAGGATCAAAACCCCTTGCCATTGACCTTGGCTTCTCATTAGTCCTCATTGTTCACCATGATCAGAGTGATGGAGGAAGGTAATTAGTTAATTATAATAAACCAACTGCTTGGCCTCATAGCTTAGAACATAGGTGGGTGGAATAAACAGAATAGGACGCTGGGCGGAAGAGGAAGTGAGGTCAGACTCTGCTCTGCTCCCAGAGAGACCCAACAGCTCTGAGCTCTGGAGCAGAGAAGCCATGCTCAGCCCTCCCAGGTAGACGCAATAGCTCTGCGCTCTGAGGCAGATGCATGAAGCTCAGACCCACGATGGACGGAGGCTAGAATCTTCCCGGTAAGCGCACCTTGGGGTGCTTACACACATCATTAGAAATGGGCTAGTCCAGGTGCGAGAATTAGCCTGTAAGGCCTAGAGTTCATGGGCCAAGCAGTGTTTAACTGAATACAGTTTGTGTGTTGTTATTTCGGGCATAAGCTAGCCAAGCAGGTGGCTGGGGTGTTGGGGATGCAACCCCGCAGCCGCTCTTATTTCAACATCAGAGAGTCCGGTTTTATCCCATGCTTTTTCAGTCACAGTCCAGCTGGCCTTCATGAGCTCCCAATAGATCAGCCCCACTGTCTCAGTGGGTGGGTGCACCCCCCGTGGTCCTGACATCCTTGCTCGCGTTCTCCCTCCATCTGCTCCTCATTGGGACCTTGGGAGCTCAGTCCTCTGCTCCAGTGTGGGTCTCTGTCTCTATCTCCATCCATCACCAGATGAAGGTTCTATGGTGATATGAAAGATATTCGCCATTATTCTTTTAGCAAAATGCTGGGTAAGAGACAGTGAGAAAGGTCACCAGCAAGCATGGTGGCCTTAGGCCAGCTGTGGGCTCAGGGTTTCAGTTCCTGCTCTGTGAAGCAAAGTTGGTCCCAGACCATTTTACATTCTAAAACTGTGATTCCAGGGCTGAAAGTATAAGGGAGAATTTGGCAAAAACGTGTGCCTGTGTGTGATGTGTGCCTTTGGAGCAGCCTCCCTCTCCTTCCCGTACCAAACTCGAGAATTAACGAGTAGGTATTGGCCGGCCTTTGTTGTCTGTCACTAGCTTGGTTTTGGAAGAAAATCTCTTTTGTCCATGGAGATGTGGAAAGGTGTGGTTTACAACTCCACATCTCTTTGATGGTTTTGATTTTGATCTCAGAGAAAGTAGTTCGAACTCATTTAACAAGGCCACGGGAAATACTAGCCCCTCGGACCGCTAACACAGAGACCCAAGAGTTAGAGGCCTCCTGGGAACGCGCCTTTGCAGAGGTCTCAAGTTGCAGACACGTATTGATACCGGGCAAGCTCTTAAGTCTGCAGGCGTCTGTGGGTGTTGAGTTAACCAATCAAAATCCTCATTTCATAATTATGTCAATAAAATTTCCTAAGGAAAGAGAAAAAACTATCTATGCCTGAGGCTACTGTAAGAAAAATATGTTTGCAGCTAGCGAGGGGAAATAGTAATGTTCTCAAGGGCTCTGTTTGCTAATGATCACTGTTAATTATGAAGACCAAGTGTGGCGTCCGAGAATTTTCCTTTTGTCAGCCCATACACTAGACACACATTAGTGTACATACAGCCCCACCCCCACACTGGTGGATGTGTGCATACAAGACCTTGTATCCCAACTTCTGTGAAATACACACAAAAGATAACCTAAGTAAAAGAATATATACACACATATGTGTGTGTTTGTGTGTATCTATATGAGGATATATCATCCCTTTTCCATATGAATTCACTATATTTGGTGAGCGGTTATCATAAAGAGTACTGAGTACAAAAATGCCCAGTTTGAGATATGTTTTGACCCAGCTAATTCAGAGGGAAATCCTCTGTGGCTTTCTGTTTGGGGGTAGGTAGTTTCTTAGTGTTGTATTAGTGTGAATTCAAGAAAATACTCTTAAAATTCCAGGCTGGCACAGTTGCCAAGGCAGACGTGAGAGGTTGCCCATGACAGTTGACCGAGTCACATCTACATATCGCAAAGTGACCTTTTAGCAAAAGAGGGAACCTCTTCTCTTTGCTGGCATCAGACTGACTTGGCACACTACAAAACCAACACGTTCTTTTGTTAGACGGGGAAAACCCATTCAAACTCATCTCTAACGCGTTCATCTGAGTTTGTTTCCATGAACGTAAACATTTCATCTCCCATCAAAGTAGCAGCTCCCAGAGGAGTTGTGCTCTGTGAAGTTGCTGCATTTGACGTAATTTCCTACAATCTCAGATTTAGCTTAATCCGATTGAGATTTGATTCAGAGCCATTGATAATTAAAGTTCACGAGCACACTACCAAAGACTTGGTGTTGGGAAGGAAACCTTCCCGTGAGACCTTCATCCAAGGGCAGAATCACTTTGGCATGAACACTCCGTCTCTCAGAAGATGAAAAATATTGAGCAATGTCTTGAGTCATGTATCTCTGTTGCCAGAAAAATAAAAGCTATCAAAACAAATTTTAGAAACACACACAAGAGGCACCGTTTTTGCTTCCATGTAAAGTATCAACTCCACGTATAATTGCTGAGCGTTTTCTAAATTAAGAGCCCATGTGGTGTGCGGGTGCACACACAAAGATAATCAGGAAAATGTCAGCATTAAAGTACTGTCCTGAAGTAAAAACACATGAATCACATTGTAGGGCTCAGGCTGCTGTGAAAAGTACTTCTCTCTGTCTTGGGTGTCTGCTGAGTATGGTGCAGAGGAACTGGAAAAGGACTGGGTCTGTGATCCTCTATCAGGACAGCCCAGACAAAGTCACACCAGGGCAGGAGGATCAAGGTTATCCTCAGCTAAAAGTGAGCTGGAGGCCAGCCTGGACTCCAAGAGACTCTGTCTCAAAAACAGAGCCAAACATATAGAGATGTGTTACTGGATTATACTAGAATTTAATATATATGTATATATAGATTACTGCAGATATATAGTATATCCTGTACTACATATAGTAATATATATAGGTATACACACACATATATATACATATATATATACTGATAAATATCTATTACGACAACTTAAAGTGAATAGAAATTTGTGTGGCTTTTGGTCTGGAGCCTGGGCATTCCATGGCACTGGCATCTGCTTAGCCTCTGGCTAGGGTGTTCTGCCTCATTATGACATGATGGAGGCACCCACCCAGCAGGGGGCAGAGCCAAGCAATGTGCTAGCTCAGATCTCATTTTCTCTTGTTTTTTTTCTTAGACCAAGTCTCACGAATCTGAAGTTGATCCCCAGCTTGCTGCACTGCCAAGGATGACCTTGAACTTTTGGTCCTCCTGCCTCCACCTGCTTAGCGTGGAGACTGCTGCACGCTCCACCACACCCAGGTTAGGTGATGCTCGGGACTGAACCTATGGCTCCACGCACACAGGCAGCCACTCTTCCTGAGCCACAAGCCCAACCCCTCTTTCTCTTTTTCAAGGCCATCGGTACCATCAGAAGCCTCCCACCTTCATGACTTTATACAATCCTGATCGCCCCCAACAATGGCAATTTTCTTCAACTATCATTAATATATCTAATTAGTGGATTAAGTTTCCAACATATGACAGGGAGAGGGCGCATGCATACCACGGTGCCTCTACCTTTCTACTTTACATAAATGGTATATCCAGTGTTAGCTGATTCTCTCACAAATGTCACAAGGGGGCCACCCTCGAGAATGCCCATCCTCTGCGTGCCTGTGTCACTGCCTAGAAAATCAGAGAAAAGGCGTGCCCAACATGAGTGGCAGTGTAGGGGCTGAGGCAGGCTGCAGAACCCAGAAGAGTCCTTTCCCACACTGCTCCATCCTGGGCTTTCCAAGAACAGCCAGAGTGGGAAGAGAAGCAGTTTGGGGGGCCTCCCGTATAAGAAAGGCAGTGTCAAGTGACTCCTGAAGCTCTTGTTAGTGCAGGACACAGAGAAGCTCCAGGAATAATATGTCATACGTGGGGACGCATTCTTCAGGGTGGTAGAGAGAGACACTAGTGACCCAAGGCTATGCTGCAATTTATGTTAAGACTTAGTTATCAGGGTTCGTCTTTGTGCACGTCCTGAGAACAGGCTGACTATGAGAGCCCACCAGGAAACCTTAGAAGAATCCCAAAGGCTGGGACACACCCTAAAAGGATCACATCAGCACCTCTGGACTGAGACAGGCCCCTTGGGAACTCCAGTGTGCAGACAGGAAGAGCACGGACCGGGAGCTGAGAGCAGCAGTGTGGAAACCGTCGTGGGCAAGCTGACTGCCGAAAGCATCCAGGTTTCTAGAGTATGACTACCTAGTGTCCACTGACAGTTTATTTCTGATTTCCTCCTCAGGGTCTAATCAAAGGCAGACAGTCTAAAAATAGCTCAGCAGCAGCTGGTTCAGCTGATGGCCATGATGGAAATTCTAAGTTGTCCTGTAAGCACATCGCAGTCTCTCTTTGAGAAACCGTAGCTCCTCAGCATCAGGCTGCCAATTCATAGAAGGTCGTGGCAATCGTGTTAATAACTGTGAGAGGTGCAGACCAGCACCAGACCCTTTGAGTACTCTCTGATACTCATAAGACTTTACCTGACATCCCAGGAACACTTTGCTGGGAACACCCAGCACAGATGGTTGAGGAAAGTATCCTTCCTTAAAGGGATGACAAGAGGTATGTTTTCCATATTAATTTACAACTGCCCTTCATCTCCACAGGCTCAATTAATAAGTTATGCATAAATCATTCAGGAGGCCGTTAAACCAGCCAGTTCACAGTGCTGACTAATTGGTAAATAAATACTTGATGAAAATGCTGATGGCTGCCCAGATTCTGTTTTCCTTTTGAAAAGAGAAGAAAAACAGGAGGGACCTTTATTTCTACCTTGAGTGCAGATACTCAAATCTTATTCTGTTCAGCTTTACATATTTTCTGAGGATCAGGAAAGGGACAGTGAGGTATAACATAAGAAAACAGAGCCTCATGGAAGAAACATGGTCCTTAATGAAATGTCTAAAATCAAAGAAAGATTCAGATTTATTTAATCATCCCGATGCCTGGTAGTGTGTAGAGAAGATATTCTAGATATTCTAAGCCTATGTGTTACCATACTTTGGTTTTGATTCATTAGCTTGGCGTCATGTAAACATAACTAGGATGGAAGGAAAAAAACCAAGAAAATGAAAAGAGTGCGTATCTGAGTGTGTGTATATATAATCATTGTCATGATGTTTTGCACACAAAAAGTTTGCTTTCTAGGAGTAACAGTTGCTGGAAGGGATATTCTCGTCTCCCCTGTTACTTCCATCTCTTTGGATGTTCAGAAGGGGATGCTTGTGGGTCAGGGAAAGGGAAAATTCTATTGTTTCTTCCTTTTAGACTTTTGAGACCAAAACCACAACACAACTGTGTTATCTCCCTCCCCCTCTCCCTTCCCCTTTTTTTCCCTCCCCACCTCTGTGATGTGTGTGTGTGTGTGTGTGTACATATCCAAAGGAGGACACCAAGTGCTCCATTCTGTAATTCTCTACCTTATTTCTTTGAGACAGGGTCTCCAACTGAACCTGGAGCTAAGCTAATGGCCATTAAACCCCAACAACATTCTCTCTCTACCTGCTCTGTCCCCCAGTACAGGGTTAAAGGTATGGATGACCACTCTCATTTTGTTCTGTGGGTTAAAAGGATTTGAACTCAGGTCCTCATGCTTATGAAACAATTACTCTTACCCACTGAACCATGTTCCTAAACCAATAATTGATTTTCTTAACAAAAAGTTTAAATATTTGTCTGTCGCCATCACTTATTTCACTATTTTAAGGGAAAATCGTGAAGCCTCTTGGGAATTACTGCTCTTGAGAAAATTTTTTATCTGTAAATACAAAGTTGAGAGACAGAGGAATAGAGGAACACACGATGACTTGCTCTACTCACAGAATTCAAGAAGGACATTGAAGCCTAAGACCTTAAATATCACACACTGTTGTTGCTGTGGCATCCTGTTGGTTACCTAGATCTAAGTCTTATAAAGTACAGGAGTGGCTGTATGCCAAGAATTGGTTGTTTATGGCCTATGGGAACACATCTGCATATTTCATATATTCATTTTGAGCATTATCTTTCTGGACTCTTAGTTTCAGTATTTTGTCAGTTATTTCTGATTTCCTATGTAGTCTATAATGCTGTTACAAATAAACATATATTTATTCATCTCCAGTTAGACTCTTCCTTTTTCTCGCCTTATCATGTTATCTAGAAGTGAATATAATGTTGAATAAAGATGCAGTTATCCATTCCTGACTATGATGAGAGTGTTTCTAAAGTTTAACTATTAATATATTTTTTGAAAAATTTTAACAAATTAATTTTATGAAATAAAATACATCATCACCCATTCCTTAAAGAGTATTATACTCTGTCAAAAGTTCTTTCTGCACCTATTTAGGTAGTCCAGAACACTGAAGATCTTCTGTAGACTGTCTTCTGCCTACACATTTAGAGAAGCCCAGAACAAGGCAGGGATGAGGTAAGAATAGGATGGTGATTGCTATGGGGACAAGGGATAGAGAATAGGATTAGGTCAGCAGAGTGTGGGGGCCACAGAGATTTTCACTGAGCAAAGCTAAAGCGCAGATGGTAAGATATTAAGGTCATGGGGACTTTGTGTTATTTTTCTTTTCCTCTGAGTATATGAAGTATTTATAATTCTGTTTTTAAAAATATCAGGACTGGGGATGTGGCTCAATTGGTGGCATTCGGAAGCTCTGGATTTAGTCTCAGCACCACCTAGATGGGAGTGGTGAGCCACAGCTGTAACCTCAGCACTCAGGAGCTGGAGCAGGGGATCCACTGTCTAGGGACATCCTCAGCTACAGAGTGAATCTGAGACCAACCCGAGAGGCAAGAGATCCTGCCTCAGAAAGTAAACCAGCGAATGAACAGATAAACTAAAACCACAGTGTTCACTATTGAAGTTTATAACTGGCAGCCCCAACATGTCAAAGGTCTCATCCAAGGAAATCACATGATCCTCAGATCACAAGGCTTCCCGAGGGTGAACCTGATGGCCTTGCTCTTTGCCCATCATAGTTTCTCCACTTTACAAATCCCACAACCAACCACTGGATTCTGACGATGTTTGTGTGAAGAGTTGCTCTATAGCAAGGGACCCAACAAATTTGCTAAGCAATGCAATCCTATCCATAACTTCCACTTTGTTCAGGATCTGTAGACTGTCTGGAATACTAATCGTTTAAAGGAAGACCTTGCTGCTTTTGGAACTGTCGAACGTTTCAGTAACTAAGTCATTTTTCTAAGACTACTGTTAAAGACCCAAGCTTGGGAGAGCTTTGTAGGCCCCCAGGGAACACTACCACAGGTACAACAAGATAACCAGAATATGACAAAACAACCAAACAAGAGAAAGAGCCAAAGAAAAATCACAAGGAACCCGCATAGGTGCAAAGACACACACATTTGCACACACAGGAATCCCATTAAAAACCCAAAACTTGACACCATAATATATATGCAAAGAACGAGTATAAGGCAAGGGGAAATGCCCTGACTTAACATTATAAGACAAAGAACTTCCAAAGACGTCGCTTTGCTCGTTATATGTTGGCCATTGACTGCTGGGCACAGGGCCCACCCTGATGAGTGGTTTGTATCCCCAGCGAGACTCCCTTGGAGAAAACTCATTTTTGTTTGCTAGTGGCTATCAGCTGGGGATAGCTACTGAGTTAGGGGTGGGGAGCGGGTGTCCAGAGAAGCAGCAGTGTTCCAGCACTTCCTTCAGACAAGTGCCAAGTGTAGATAACAGGGACTATACTAACAGCCCAGGACCATCTACGCATTTGTAGCAAAGCATGAATCACGCCCCACGCAAGTTTACTCAGTAATGCAGAAGTAAACTGTGTTTATCTTACGGTGCTTGTGAAACACTTCGACAGAAATGCACACAAGCTAATTACTTGGAGTACTCACTCACAACAAAACTTCACAGAGACACAGGAGAGTGGGAAGCTTCCGACGCGGAGCAGCTGTTCTGTTTTAGAGTCAAGGCCTGTGCTCACGACTGCGCTTCAGAAAGCTGCTACAATCAAAGCGAATCTACCAGGTCAGCCGCGTGTCTACTCCACCCTCCCAGCTTTAAGTCCCCAGACATTACTGCACCAAGAGCAGCAGGCTGTTACCTAGGGCCGACAGCTTGCCTGTGCTTTGGGCGCCTTCTATGAATCCAAGTAAGTAGGCTTGCTCATGCAACTTTTGACAGACTCTTGACACGAATTTCCACATTAAGAAGAACATGCACGAGCACACTGTATTTTCACAGTGTGAGAGGAATCTTTCCTTTTCACATTTCAGATGTGGAAACACTGGCAGTCTCAGCAGCGTGTGATGTCAGGAGGGCACTCCGGGCAGTGGCAGACACTTCGGTTCCAATTGCAGGAGCTCCGAGGACTTGAAAGAGGGGCTAATGGAAAGCTCCCTGATTTAAAGTCACTTACAGGGAAACAAGCCTTCTGAAAGGTGAGAATCCATTTCAAAGGGCACATCAAGGTTAAACACTACTGTGTTCTGAAGGGGAGAGGGGCCCTACCGCCTCCACCGGGAACTCATGCTTAAATTTTCAACCTACTACCAACCAACAGGGTTGCAGAGCCACAGGTGCCTAGCGCCCATTCATAAATCTGAGGGCAAACTTGTTCTCATGGGGGAGGCAATGAAGGTAAATGAAAATAAGAATAAATGGTTACTTTATAATGTTAACCAGCTTGAGCCGACAAAATGGCTCAGAGGGTTAAGGTATGTGCCTCCAAATCTGATGGCCTGAGTTTAGTCTCCAGGACCCACAGGATGGAAGGAGGGAACCAGTTCCTGCAGGTTGTCATCTGACTTCCAAATATGTGCTGTGACATGTATTCAACCACACACACACACACACACACACACACACACACACACACTTCACGTACAATAAAATGTCCTAGAAAAAAATTAAAAACGTTAACCAACTGACCATGACTTGTGGATTCAAGCAGCGTTAGCTGCAGTGCAGGTGACAGTTGTTGTAAGATCCACCGAGGATTCCAAAGGCAGCCAGCTTCAGATTTGGTGGTGCTCATGAGCATAAAGTCAGAGATAAAATTATCTTTCTAGGGCAGTGATAAATCTGAGAGAATGGATGTGTGATGGATGTTTTATTGCTTTCCGAATAGGTAAAATGGTTTCATGAAGAGTTTTCACTATTTGTAGCCCACAACTTTGAGTTCTGACCGCCTGAAGTACCAATAAAGGAACACTTCCACCGGGGGTCCAGCAATCGTCCTTCTGAATTTGAAGATGAGATCGCCAGTCAGCCATATAGGTTCTTTTTGTTTGCTTTGGATGATTTTGGTTTTGATTTTTTCGAGACAGGGGTTTCTCTGTGTAGCCTGGCTGTCCTGGAACTTGCTCTGTAGACCAGGCTGGCCTCAGACTCACTGAGATCCTCCTGCCTCTGTCTCCCAAGTTCTGGAATTAAAGCAGCGCACCACCACTGCCCAGCCTGTGCGGGTTCTTTATCCTACCGAGCCAACAGGCAAAGGGAGAGCTTACTGGGGGTACTGGTCCCCACCGCTGGGAGAAGAGCACATGTGGGGCTGGGCAGTTCCGTGACGGAGTGCTTGCCTAGCACAAGTCAGGCCTTGACTTTTATGTCAGAACTGAAAAACCAGGTACAGATGAGTGGAAACTATAGCAAACAAGAAGATAGACCTTTCAAGAACAAGATTTGGGTGAGTGGGTCACTTTGCCGTGCCAGGAAACCTGACCTGCTGAGATGCTTGCTGAGAGGTGATAGGGTAAAGCTAGGTGAACCATAAGCACCAACTCCAGCCTTTTGAGCATCTCACTTATGGTCTCAAGAACCACAAACCACTGCACCCTTCTCCTTGCTTTTTAAATGCACAGGCATGCCTATACACACATGCTGATTTCTCTTGACTTTTCGTCCTCACATGTTTCCATTCCTCTCAGCACCATGCTCTATGATGCTGGGATGGAATCCCGTAAAAATCCCGTTACTCCCTTGCCATAGGATGCCAGTAGACTGTCAACAGGGGAAGCTGGCAGGAGGCTTCGAGGTAGGCTAGGGAGGAGGGGCTCGCTGCTTTCTGGTACTTCCCTTAACAGAGTCACCATAGCAACCAGTCTTTGCAGTAACTATTGATTGGAGCTGTGTGAGCTGGTTGTAGGTTTCGATGTCTGCACACACTCCTAGGACCATTGATCCCCTCAGAGCCGAGTGCCCGCCGGACGGCGACACTACACAGAAGTCTAGATTCTAACTCCGAGGGCTCCTTTCCCAGGGACATTCTAACTGTCCCATCTTTCTTATCATGCTTTCTAAGTCAGTGCCATGGAGGCATTCCTGTGTCTCTACTTTGACTTTTCAATTCTCTAACATTAACAACTAGAGAACCATTCAATTCTTTGTTTAAAATTAACTAGCATGGTTTCTGCCTCCTGTTGAACCCTGGCTGATGAAATTCTCCCTGTGGTCTTCCCACCATGGAGCCCACCCTTTCCACTGTGCTTAGATAGCACACACAAGGAGAGATTGGTGCCACACCCAGATTCAGGGATGGACTTGGATGGGCCTGAACCAGAGCGACTCCATTTTCTTCCTTACGGTGACTGGGTCATACAACACAGGCATCAAGCTATTAGTCCCAGGCATTCTCTTGACTGGAGGACTTGACTGGGACTGTGCTGATCGAGCCCTGCAGCTCCGTCTCTAGAGGAACAGTGTTTTGTTTAGGTGTAAACCTAGAGTAAGGTAAAAAGCCCAGAGTAAACAGCTCAGGCCATCAACCCCAAGGGGACCTGAGCTGAAGGTGATGCGAAACCCTGCAGGGTGGCAGAACCGAGGGAGCTGTAAAGGACAAAGCTTGGAGTAATGAAGTCATGCCTCATGTACTCAGGACATTAAAATTAACTGGAACTATAAATCTTCCTTATTGTTCACTTTGGCCCGGTTAGGTGTGCAATTACTTGCTGGCGAGAGATGCATAGTGAAGGTGTCTTGTTACTGAGATTGTGTGCAGTTATAAAGAGCCCTGAAGTCTTAGACAAAGGCGGAGTGTTGGACACATAAATGAAGCACTTCCAGAACGCTGATGGAGTTCAGGACAGAAGATCCCACAGTACAGCAGGCACTCTGGTATCCGAAATCAGGAAAGCAGGAAGGTCTCTCTGTCCTCTCCCTGCCTTTCTCTTCTGGATTAGAGTGTGAAGGAACCCTCGGACCTTCCCAGGAAACAGATCCTTATACCAGAGAAAGACACCAAAGACCCAGAATCAGAGGAGAATCTTAGATAGGTAAAGCCCCACCCCCACCTAGCTCACTGTCACTGTGGCACAACCCCCATTTGTCCAACCCTGCTCCTCTAGATCAAACTTAGTGTAAAATACAAACAAATCTTCTGGCCTCTTTGGTCTCAGCTTTTGAAGAGTTTTTGGTTAGCAACATTTGTTTTGTTTTGATATAGGTACTTCAAGCAGAAACCTGGCGCCTAGCAAGGAAAACACACTATTTTCTCTCCTCTGTAGTATACTCTCCTTGAGAGGCAAACCCAGTGAATATGAGAGAAGGGTCTGGTGCTCCACCTTCATTTGGGAATGTACAAAATAAGAGCAATTTGAAGAATCATCTGAACCTCAGTTGAGACGATGCCCCATTATTTGACTTTATCTTTGATTATTTTTGGAGATTGGATTCTTAGAAGTGAGATGACTTGGAAAGACACTCTAAGTATGTCCCAACATCATACTTGTCTCGGGGAAGGGGTAGTGCTCACAGGCTGCCTGGTACCAGGAGTAATTATCACTGAGGGGGTGGGAGAGGAAGGAGAAAAGAAGTGCGGAAGAGGTGGGGGCAAAACAGGGGGAAAAGGTGGGACTAAGATTAACTGGGTCCAGGTTAATTTACCTTTATGAACCCTTACAAGCTTGTGTCCTCTATAATGGGCCAGGGATGGAGAAACTAGGAGCAAAAAGGTTTGCTTTGAGGACCAATATTTGTATATGGAAGCATCTTTTAACATTTAAAGCACATGGACAGGGCTCCTCATCACCCTGATTCTGTGGAAGGCTGTATTAGACTCAGCCAGTCCTCACCCCATGGGGGTGAGAAAGCCATCTCACGCCACCGTCCCTTAGAACAGGTCTTGACTTTACACAGCAATTCACCCCTGTGCTGCATTCTTAAAATGAGATCCGTGTGTTTCTTTTAATTAGTATTTGATTCAGTATTAATATTCTTATTTATCTCCTGCATGCCATATGGATTAAATTCTCATTACCTTTGATCTTGGTACTTTTAAAATATGTAAATCAGCAGACACCCTCTCTAATGCAATGTTTGTATCCCTGTCTGTTATTGCCATGGGCAAAAGAAAAGTATCTGTACTGCAAAAAAAAAATTTTTTTTTAAAGTTTAAAAATGTGTGGAAGTCCTACAAACATATTACACTGGCCAAGCTCAATAAATCAAATATTGCCAAACTGAAAATGGGCCTAGTGAGTATGAAATGTTTCTTCAACCCGGCGAGGGGGTTCATAAAAGCTCACGGCTGCACATACCATCCCGCAGCAAGGTCCAGGCAGAGCTGGGGAAGCGGTGCGGCTTTACCTCACTCACTAAGGACTTGAAGAAGGTTTCTGCCTCCTGCGGGTGCTTCAGTGTGTCGGGGAGGGGTATCTTTTGATAGAGCTTTTTGTAAGTCATTTCCCTTTCTTGGTTTCCAGTCTCCCTCACTATGAAAATGAGTGGGGTGGACTGGAGGATTAGGAGAAAAGATAGCGAGAAGGACCTTACGCGTTAACTTTCAGTGAGTTTAAAATACTGGGGCTATAGCTAGTCAGGAACCCAGCAAGCAGGGGAGGAAAAGGGCAACTAGGATCGATTATTGCAAGTTCATCTTAAGCAGGACCATTCATATAGCCTTTTTTTTTAAAAAAAAAAAAGGACTTTTTTTTTTTTTTTTGAGACAGGATTTTACTGTGTAGCCATGGCTGTCCTGGAACTCACTCTTGTAGACCAGGATCTCAGAGATCCGCCTGCCTCTACCTCCAGAGTGCTNGGATTTTACTGTGTAGCCATGGCTGTCCTGGAACTCGCTCTGCAGGCCAGGCTGGCCTGGAACTCACAGAGATCCACCTGCCTCTGCCTCCCAGTTGTTGGGATTAAAGGCGTGCGCCACCACTCCCTGGCTACCTGCCTTTTTCCTAAAAGAACTGTCCGGTGAAAAGCACGGCAGCATTATCCTTCCATCTCTTAAGCTATTCCATCAGTTCATGTTGAGATAGCCGTTTCCTCCCTCAGAGATAATAGTACAAAGTACTTTTAGGAAGCCTTTCTCAGTCAACTAAAGTGGCATCTGCAGGCCACTAAATGTCATGGATAAACATGCTCAGCTTTTGCTGGCTATTCAGTTTCCTTGGAGAAGTACACAGTGCAGAGATTTATAAAGGGGTCGATAGTCCTCTCTAATCCACCAGAAGGCCCATGTTCATAGGTACAGAAGCAGTTGTTGTGAGTACAGATGCAGTTTGCCTTTAACCGGCTAATTGTAGGTAGCCACCCTACAATTGTCTTGCACAAACACCGTCCATCTTACTAATTATTAGATAAGCAATTTGATGCCAAATACACTTCAATTTTGCTGGCGCAAGATGGTATACATACATACGACACCTTTGAGAAGCAGCCCAGTTTCTGGAATAATGCATTATCCTAGAAAGAGTGCCTCTGCCTTGGAGACCTTGGACGTAGCTCTGAAAACGAGCTTTATCCCTGATCAGAAAAAATGTAGAGACCCACTGCAAAGATCAGTCACAGCCACAAGCGTGGGGGGGGGGTTAGAGCTTACAGGACAAACTTAGTGATGTGGCAAGAGGTTCAGGGCACTTGGGGCGGGAAACTGGGGCATGTCTGTTTGTTTCCCAAATTAAATGAGATGTATTTGCTGAAATTATTTGAAGAGCCCAGCGGAGCTCAGCCCACGCTGTCTAACAGCTGTGTCACAGCCCAGGGAAGCACACAGCACCCTGAGAAAGGGGACTGTGCTGGATGTGGGAAGCCACGGCAATCCTAAGCCGCCTCCTCTACCCCTCTACAAAGCCAACCAGGGACGTTTCCATTGCACACCGAGAGACTAGCTGATGCTATTTGGCCAGCGTCAATTTATCATAATCTTACAGCTGTCGTTGAAGCTCACTGCCTAAAGCACCTTTGAAAGGATCACTTCTCTGCAGTCTGTTTAGGAAGAACACAAGTCAGAAACAAGGGTCTCTCATTCCAGAGTCCTCCATCAGTGCCCGTCGTACATCCTTCCCCAAGTCCTGTGCATGCCACTTTCATCCTCCCAGCAGGAGACTGCCCATCAATCTCACTGTTTTCATCTCTGCTCTCATCAGCTGTTGCCTGGACCACAGAGACCGCCTCCCTGCTGGCTCCATCTCTGGCTTTGCTTCCATTCTCTCTGCCCTCCACATGGTTACCAGAGACAATCTTTTTAAACAAGGATGTCATTCCTCTGCTCAATCATCTTCCGTGGTTCTCCACGGTGTTCAGAGCAAAGATGGTGCCCACATCGTAAGCCAGCACAAAGCCCTGACCTGACACTTCCTCACCTCTCCAGCTCATTTCCCACGGATCCTCGGAGTTCATCCTGACTTTCGTGCCACAGACTCCCAGCCCTGCTAGTCTGTAAGATCATTATAAGTGCATCTTCCAGGAGATGACTTTATCTGACTTTCAAGCCCAGTCAAGTGTCTGTCCGTGTCTTTAGCACTCATTTCACGCTAGATAGAAGAGATAACAATTATCACACTTAAGGGAAGGTACAGAACCATGCTATGTTTATATTCAGTGGTATGGATCTTAGTAAGTAATCACCATGTATTCAGGGAACAGGAAAAAAAAAAAACCTCCTCTAGCTGCTTCTGTATGTAAACACCCACCAGTATTTCTTCAGAAACGACTTGTCTAGGTGAAAGGAATTAAATCTATATAAATGCTATCTAACTCAAGAAACAGTGATTTTAAGATCATGCTTTCAGGAAGTAATCCTACATCAGAGAGACACTATTTGTCTATTTTCGGTGTCATGGAATAGACTTATTTATTCATTGACTTGAATTCTACTGTGTTACCCATTCTGCCATTCCAACAGATTACCTGAGACAATTAATGCATAAAGAAGAGAGGTTTGTCTGGGCTCACAGTCCTGAAGGTTCTAGTTCATGATCAGACAGGCCCAGCAAATGCTGTGAGCCATTGGCAGGCAAGGCCAATGGCAAGGCATGGAACAAGGGGTGAACCAAATTACTGCGCTCATGGCCACAAGGCAAAAGAGAAGAGGAAGAGGCTGAGGCCCCGCAGCTCTGCACTGGGCTCCACTTTATAAAGCTGCTACCATTTTTTAACAGTGCTAGTCTTTAACACCTGGACATTGGGATTACTTACCAAACTGTGACATCCACCTTCACTCCCAGTGCCACCCAGACAGCAATGGAATAGGAGGCCTGAGGAACTTCAGCCTTCTGCCTTTTATTCACAAATAGGACTGCTAGAGTAATGTTAATATGCAAGAGAACTATTTACCTTGCTCTCTGGGAAGTTGAGAACTGTCTGGGGAATCTTCAAAAACACTAAATAAAAATTACAGCCAAAGAATCCCAAACTCAGATCAAAACAATACCCAGAAGTCTGTTCTTCATAAACAAATAATCAGAACAGTCCTTTACTAAATACAACCAGCCCTGCTGGCCTTGTAGTAATGACTGGGAAGCTCCACCAAAAAGCAGAGCTAAGCATCTTACAACACCAAGTAGAGCAATGGATTGTCATCAGAGATGGACCAGGAACAGCCCGGGCTGAATCTTAGCTCTGGTGTTGTTAGGGAAAGCAAGGAATTGGGGAATTGGAACAGGAGATGGATTCTCAAACCACCAGCTTAAAAGTCTCCTGTGCTAACCTTCCAGTAAGCAGACCGCAAACTCTGCCCCTGCTTAGTTTATCTGATCCAAAACAGCAGCCTGGAGCCCAACTGACCACAAAGCCAATTGATGAATTAAGGACAGTAAATAAACTTGGCCCAAAGCTCATGAGAGCTAGAGGACAAATTCAGGGTTGGCAATCTCCAATCTCAAACACAAATCCTGTTACAGGACATTTGGTTGCACCGTGAAACTACAGGACTGTGTTAATAAAATTAACCTTGCATCAGGGGATGGAGCCAGAGACTAGTTGACAAGAATCAGCCGGAGAGGAAAGAGGAGCCAGGAATATGGATAGAGAGACTCACAGGAAGAAGTAAGGAAGGACTTAGAGATTCACATCTTTTTGATTTGGATCAGATGGAGAGATACTTCGTTTGCTGAGTCTCTGGCTAAAAAATGAAGGTCAGCTGGCTGCTTCTCGGCCTCTCTGATCCAGCAGGCTTTCACCTCCACATTTGGTTTCAGAGTCTTTATTGGTAAACAGGATGACTCAGTTAAAAGTCTCTATCACTACATATGGTGGCCATGGCTGAGCTGGTGCCATAGGGACTGGAAATCCTGCCAAGCTTCTGCCTAAGCAGGGTGCCCATTGCAGGGCCATGGAGCACAGACAGCAGTTAAAATATCAGTAGATTCAGGTGTGACTGCTAAGCCGACAGAAACATCTTGAGTTTGGGACCACACGGTCTTCGCATGACTGCAAAGTTAAACGAACAGAGATGGAAAGAGGGTAGTCCTCGGCCTACATGGAGTACAGGTATAAGGCTAGCTCTTTAGGGACAGAACCAAGTTTTATACACAGCTCATTAAAGGTTTCTAAAGACAAAGACTCGGGACAATCGGATCTTTGTCTTCTTACAAGGCTTTCCCCTGAACGCTAGTTTCATTCTATGTTCCCTTAACCTTTCTTCCAGTCTGGGCTGGGTTCCGTATTTGAGAAGGTGTTCCAGGGGAGGGGTCCTTAACTGTAAGCCTCCTGATCCAAGGACCAAAGTGACTCTCAGTTTTCCAGGAACAATGCTTCCTATCTGGATAAGTGTGGGTGATGGTAGCTGCTTCCTTGTGTGGGGAACGGAGTGCTTTGTTATTTTGTTCACAAAGATTCAATATAAAACATTAATTTTTCTTTTGTAGCATAAAAAACCCTTTAACATAGAAGAGTTAATTAAAAAGGGCGGGGGGAGATGGCTTAGTGGATAAATCAGTGCAAGCTTAAGAACCTATGCAGGAATTCCCACCACCCAAGGAAAAACTGGACGCAGCATACCTGTAACCCTAGCGCGCTCCTGTGGGGAGATGGGCAGTTCACAGGGTAGCTAGCACAGGCTGTGCGGTGGGGAACAACAGAGACCTTGTCTCAAACAGGGTAGCGTGAGGTCTGACACTTAACTTTTGACTTTCACACATGCACTATGGCACACACACACACACACACACACACACATTTTTCAGAGGGAAGCCACACCCACCACCTCGACTACAGTCCTAAAGTTCCACGCCCAGGCCTGTTTTCCCTCATTAGCCTGTCCCCTGCCCCTGTTACAGCAACTGTAGACTTTCTCCCTAAACTGGAAAACTCTTTCTACAGCCAGGAATGTTTGTGCAAGAGCTAAATCTGTTTTCCCAAAATCGGAAACAACAGTCCCGGAAGTTTAGTCCTTTCATCCTGGGTCTTTCCCAAATACCACACTAGTTTCACGGGCTCCTTCCAGATTTTTTCCATTGAGTTTAGTAGAAGTTACGCTCTGTGTTCAAATGACCAGTGTTGCCTAACGATAGGCACCCTGTGAAGGCTAAGGTCCGGCAGATAGGACTCCTGAAGTGTCAGATTCTAGGAGTTAGAGACCACCACTCAGAGTGTGGAGTTTGAGAGACAGCAGACTGGCTTCACAGTCCCCGTCCCCCTCCCCCTCTCTCCTTCCCTCCAGCCTCCCCATCCCATTCTCTCCCAGAAAGGCAATGACTCTCCACGGTAGCACATAGTGAATGGGCAGGCCATGTACTCCTGAGAGCCTCCTCCTGAGGTTGCATTAACCACCCAGGCATCCTCATAACCCAAACTGCCACAGCTGTGTGGAGAAAATGTGGCTTAACTTAATTAGCACAAGAACTGCCTGTATCCCCACTGTCCCCGGGAAAGGCAATAGGACTATTGCCTTTTAGCTAGTGCTCTCCGGGAAGTATTTGGACCCCAAATTAAGGATGTATGGGCTCAAAATGATTATGTTCATAGTTCTATAACTTTCTACTATTTCCAGATGCTATTTCTACTCTTCCTCTAACAGGGTTAGATGGCGAAACAGTGGGCTGAAGGCTTAAAAATAGCTTTGGGTACAAAATACCAATGTACTATCTGGACATGTATCGCTGTCTGTGATCCCAACGTTTCTGATTCTCGAGTGAGCCTGCAAATTCCCTTCCCTTGGCCCGAGGTAATCTCAGCACTTGGCAGGCTGAGGCAGGAGGATTTGCAAGTACCAGGCCAGTCAGGGATACACAATAAGACAATGCCTTAAAACAAAGAAGGGAAAAGAGGAGGAGGAGGAAGAGAAGGAGGAGGAGGAGAAGGAAGAGGAGGAGGAAGAGAAGGAGGAGGAAGAAAGGAGGAAGAGGAGGAGGAGGAAGAAAGGAGGAAGAGGAGGAGGAGAAGGGTGTTCTCCACTAGGATACATGTGCCACCACTTTCAATTTTTGCAAACATTATCCCTGTACATCTTTGCAAAAGACTGTCTCACCCTTCACAGGAAAGCCAAGTTGACGCGTGGCCCTACGTTTGTAGTCAGATCCTCCCACGGTCGTTGCACTCTCTTCTAATCCTGTAAACACCTGAACCAATGAGCCATACACTTTCAAAGCCTCTTTGGTGCCCTAACCTTGATATTTCAAGGGCACCACCTGTATGAAGTCAGTGTTTTCCCCTTGATAAGTAAAGATGCTCTAGGCACAAGAACCTCCATCCCTGCAGAATACACCACAGCAAGCTATGGCGTGCAACTCTTATAGCTGGGGCTTCAAACAGCTATGAGCTTTGCCTCTTCTTTGAGCAACAGAAGATCCAAACAAAGTCACGCCGCAGCTAAAGCAATGCCATCTGAGTGGAAATTGTATTTTAAACACAAACAAAACCAAGCACTCCACATGCCTTCACTTTTAAACAGATCTGAGTTATTTATCATTGAAGTCAGTGTGGTCGAGGAGAAGAGGCAACTGTGCCCAGAAGGGAAGTCCCTGGCCTCCCTCCTCTGGTTTGCTTCACATTCGGCCCATCACCAGCAACACACCAGGCGCTCTTTCTGCCCCTATTTATGCACTCACGATTTTACACGCCACTTCTCAAAGAATTCGGGGACTTGGAAAAATAGTTCTGCACAAGTGAACACGATGGTCAACCTGATCCAACCAAAAAAGGCCTATGGGACAAATAATGCACACCTTTTGGTGTGTCCATGAGGAGGATACCTCTGGAAGAATGGACTAATAGGGGACACCCACCTGGATGTGTTTCAGCACCAGCCCATAGCTGTGGGTTTGGATTGAAATCAAGAGGGAAAGGAGAAAGCCAATGAGGACCCAGCTGCCCAGTGAGGACCTCCATCACACGTCTCGGCCAGGATGGGACGGAACCTCTCCACCCTTACGTCATTTTCTCAGGTTTCTTGTCAACAGTGGTGGAAAAGTTAACGGACACAACCAGGTTTTAAGGACTTTGTCATGTCGCAGTTCACAGAGAAAATGAGGCTATGGGCTTGGTACACAGAGAAGTCAAACAGAGGCGCTTGGAGTGGCCCCGCCCTGCGCACTCACCGTTTCGGCATCTCTCGGCACAACCATAACTCAATCGCACCCCACCACTGTTTCCTGGGCGCATCACACTGAGGCTCATTTGTAGAGCTTCTGGGTGGTTCTAATATTGCTTGTTTTACATGTAAAGCTGCTACAAAGGATGTGGAATTTTACTTAAAAGCAAAAAAAAATGTATTACTCCATTATTCCATCCTATATTCTATCAGACTGAAATCTGTATCTTTATGTTTAGTGAGAATGTCTGTATTAAGTTGACTGGTGAAAATGCCCTTGAAGGAAAAGGAATTTCCCTACTGGCCACTCTCAGCTCTCTCTGCCAGACCAACAACATTTAGTCGCCAAATGTATTAGTTACTGCTCTTGTGACTGTCACAAAACCCAACCTAGCAAACTTGGCTCACATTTTGGGGGAGTTTCAGTGTACCCTGGCGGGAACTTGTGTCCCCAGACATCAGGAAGCAGGCCAGCTAAGCCTCAAAGACCCATCCACAGTGTACCACCTCTGCATCCAGGTCCCACAACTCCCCCAAGCAGTGCCGCCGGCTGAGGACCAAGTGTTCAAACATGTAAGCCTGTGATGGGCATTTTAACATCAGGCAAACAGATCCAGAAAAACTCAAAGAGCCCTCCTAAACGAATTGTAATATTTCATCTTTCCTTTTGTAACATCAACAGTTAAGGCCCTTAATCTCCTGTTTCAGATGTTTTCCTGTGAGGAGTGATTTGAATATCATCAGATGGGAATTTCTAAGAAAATAATAGTAGAACTTCTGTGCTCTCTAAGTCCATGTGTTTTCATCATTAAAATCAAAGCGTACTTGATGTTCTAAAACCTGCTGTAAGGGGACGGACGCTGTGAGCATTCGCTGATTACTACAGTCGGACACCTTCGAGATGCAAACAGGTCTGGGATTTCTTGCAACGGTGTCATGGGAAGAGGCTTTGAGCAGAGGAGGAGAAAGGCAAGGAGAACTACACTTTCCTTTCTGGGAGGCAGAGACCATCCCTCCGGGCATTTGCATCCAAATCTAACATGATAACCCACTTTCTCTTTCATGCAGAGTGTCAGACAGTAAAACAAAGCACAGAGCTACCTCACCCAGGTATCGTGACTCTACAGACTTTTCCAAGGGCCACTGCCAATCCTTTTCTCCACTTTTACATGGAGACCGCCCTCATTTTCCTAACAAATGTGACCGTGTGAAACAGTTAGATGGAAATGTCATCCCATAGTGCCCCATCTTATAAGGTCCACTCCTAGGGAGACAACTGTTGACCAGAAATACTTGCATGTGACTGACTGTGAGATCTAAGATGCTTGAAATGAAGCTCATTTCTACCCTACAGGCTGCCTGTTAAATAGTCAGCCTAGTGTTACTATAATGAAATACCCAAGGCTGTTAACTTATAATGAGAATGGGTTTCTTTATCTCATAGTTTGAAGATTGGAAAACCCTTTGGTTTGAGCTTCTGGTGAAGGCATCAGATGGCAGGGACCAGGAGCACATGGCAGAGAAAAGTTCACTTCATGAGCTAGGAGGAAGGAAAGAAAGAAGAGAGGGAGGGACGAAGGGAGAGAGGAAGAGAGAGAAAACCTTCCAGGGGCCTTGAATCTTCCTTGGAGGCACACCACAGTGACTTCAAAACCTTAAAGGGTCTTCCAAAGTGTTTACTTCTTCCTAATAGCTTTCTCCTGGGATCCAAACCTTTAAGGACAAGCTCACAGGGCAGCATTGCTGGTAGCACCCGCTCTCCAAACAAGGTTGATGTCGGGAGCCTTTCTATTATCTCTCTCTCTCTCTCTCTCTCTCTCTCTCTCTCTCTCTCTCTCCTAACCTATTTAATAGAGAAAAATAAAAATTTCATTTCTAATTAAATTTTGAGGCAAATGCTTCTTTATGAAGACATGGGTCATTTGTTTCTTCTCATTTAATGTATTGCCCTTTAGCATTCTTTCTAAAGATGGGGGAGTTGGATTTTCTCCCCTGCAGTTTGAGGAGGTAATAAACAGTAGAAGAGCATGTTGTTGAATGTGACAGGAGCCTGGTCTGCCCTCTGAATATGTAGGAAGGAAAGATGTTAGAAGAGGAGAAATTGCTCAAACAAATCAGCAGGAGAAACTTAGGCTGACGTGAACATAAAACCACTCTTCCATGTTGTCTCAAGTGCTTGGTGAATGTAAGCTTTGATGGTTGAATACTGGGGCTGGGAAGGCTCTCAGCCGGCCATTAAGGGCATTGGCTGCTTTTCTAGAGGACCTGGGTTTGGTTCCCAGCACCCACAAGAAGGCTCACAACCATCTGTAGCTCCAGTTCCAGGGAATCCCGTACCTTCCTCTGGCCTCTGAGGCTACCAGGCACATGTGTGGTACACAGACATACATGCAACCAACACATCCATCTATGTGAGATAACAAAATGAAAATAAAAACAGTTAAATCTTATGCTACAAGGTGTCTGTACCAAATTTCTGTAATGTCTTGCTAATTTCAAAGCTTTAAAAGGCTTTCAATACGCACTACAAAATTAAATTTTGGACAAACACATTGTATTCTTTATGCTTCTACCAACACACCAACAGGATACATCTTTTCTCTTTCTCTCAACTTGGAATAGTGCCATTTTATGCGACACATTATTTCCATGAGGCAAACCTAAACATTTGCCTTGGAATCTTAAAACACCTCCTCTAGGTGGTCCTTCTCTTGCTTTAAGGTCTTGGTATCTCACAAAGAAGGACCTGTAGTAAAATCTGATGATTCAAGAGGGAAGATCTGACTTGTGTGACTTAAAAAATCCTCCTGTTTGTAAGCCACCATGAAGCCGTGCTCTGAGCCCCGTGCTCAGGTGACTAGGTTCCACTTTGGACAAATATTACTAGTTGTTTGCTGTGGAATAATCCTCTTGAACACTGTAAAGGTTTGCCATTTGAATTGGTTTAATAAAATGCTGATTGGCCAGTAGCCAGGCAGAAAGTATAGGCAGGGTGATCAACTAAGGCTGGTGGGAAGGAGAAGGGCAGAGCCAGCCAGACACAGAGGGAGCAGGAGATGAATGTGCCATGCTAACGAAGGTACCGAGCAATGTGACAAAGCATAAATAGAAATAAGGGTTAATTTAAGTGTAAGAGTTAGCTACACTTAACTAGTGTAGTAACAAGCCTGAGCTAGTGGCTGAGCATTTATGATTCATATTCAGCCTCTGAGTTGGTTATTTGGGACCTGGTGGTTGGGACAATATCTCCCCTGTTTACTTCTCTATGGCAGCCTTCAATCACAGGAGGAAACAAATGTAATCAACTCAGATATGTTTCCCAGCTTCCTCTGCAAATGAAGGAAGCAATGACATGTAGACAGAAGCCATGAGTGTGCGTTCTGTCTTGATTCTTTTTTCAATTCTGCTTAGTTATATCTTAGTGAAGGAAAGCTTCAAACTTCAAAACATAGATATCACACCTCCGATGCCACTGAGACCAATGAAACCAGTGGCCTAAGAAGTTAAAAAAAAATTAACATCTAAATTCAGATCAACACTAATGAGAACCAGAGAAAACCAGCTTCCAAGGACAACAGCGACGGTGATTTATATTGTGTAAAACTGGCATCTAAAGTAACCCAGAAGCACTGTTCCATTTTGTAAGGCACTCAAAGTAAAACGAAAAATGATCTTATTTCAATTTTTATGTCCCATTTTTGAGTATAGAATACTAAGAAGTCTCCTCCTCTCTCAAGCATGGAAAAGTTGAATAACTGTAAAGCAATTGTTTTTATTAGAAAGAGTAAAAGTGATAAAGAAACTCAACATTTCTGTCTTTTGCCGAAGAATCCCAAGGTGAGGCTGGTCATAGTGGTGCGCTATTTGCCTGTTTGGAGGTGGGCGTGTATGGACTCCTTTGGTGTCCTAGAAGTGCTTGTGATATGTGGTGGTTTGAACGAAAACGGCCCCATTGGTTTATGGGGACTGGCACTACTGGGGGCGTGGCCTTGTTGAAATAGGTGTGGCTTTGTTGGAGGAAGTGTGTCTCTGAGCTACCTCTCCAGCAGCACATCTGCCTGCATGTGGTCATCCTTCTTACTATGATGACAACGGACTAAAGCTGTGAACCCGTAAGCCGGGCCCAACGAAATGTTTTCCTTTATGAGAGGTGCTGTGGTCATGGTGTCTCTTCACAGCAGTAGAACCCTAATTAAGGCATGATAGAAAGCAGCCTGCAAAGACTTGTGAAATCATCAGGTGATTTCAGGCCTCAGAGTGCAGCAGAGCAGACCGTCACTGGGGTCAGTGCTCAGAAGCATCTGGGTACACAAAGCTTCTCTGTCGTAAGCATTGGCGGCTCCTGTAGGCCAGCAATTGTTTACCGGGGTACCCCTAGGCACACACAGGTGAGTTAGAGAGGACACCTATCCCAATCCTCTTCTACACAAGAGCAAGAACGTGATGCGAATTTTCCTGGGCCTCACAGCATAATAAAAACTGTCCGATGAGGTGGCGACTTCCCTCGAGCCTGAATGAAATAATGCAATTCTGGAGTGAAGAATGAGCTGCCTACGCCGTTGAGGAGTGTCCTGGCCAGAGGGCAATCCAAGCGGAAGATCAGACCGCAGAGTGCGTCTGTGTTAGTCTGAGCCGAACTGTTCAGGGCATGCGCAGATACGACAGTACGGAGCCAACAAGGAATACTCGGTAAACGTATCCTAGGATAGTCTGTCTTTAACAGGTACCTCCAACATTCAGGCCCCAGGGAACGAGTCAGTGTGGAAGCTTTCCTTTGGAGGATGACTCCACCAAGAGCAGAAACAAGCCCAGGGCTCTCTGCTCTTATCTGATTTTCCCACCAAAGTCTGTTATTTAAAGTGGGGGTGCGCCCCATGGGAGAATCCGGCCATTGTGTCCTGGCACACAAACGTCTCCTTTGAAATTAAGAGCGCTCTGCCTTTGGTTCTCAGACCTGTTTGAATTTGTTCTGTAAATAGACTGCTTAGTGAAGACATCTGGCACGGACTTAATGAAAGGGATATCATTAACTCTCACCTTAAAAAGACGAGGCTTTGGGAAACCCGAGTCTTCGAAGGTTTGTTATTAGGTCAGCGGCTGTAGGCGGGCTGCGCTCACTGCTAAGCACCCTCAGACCTTTCCAGATGGTGAGGAAAGAAAACCGGGGGTTGAGTCGGTGGGACCCTGACTCCTCTGCGCATTGTTTGCCTTGGTTATGATGCTGTCACAGCAATAGAAAAGTGACAAAGACACCTGCCAAGGCTATATAGAAATTCTTTGTCACACACACCCCAAACTCCCAGAAAAAAGTATTATACCTAATTTCAGAAAATGAACAGAAGTAAAAAGAAAAACCATTTCTACCATAAAACCATTCTATGTTTGATTTTAAAGCTGAGTTTAGAATGAAATAAAGTAGGCGGCTAAGGTTAACTGGGGAGTCTATGTGTATTACATATGATATCACGTAAGTTAGGATCAAAGCCTCTCTGCCCTCATGGGCACGAGTCCTGGAAGCTGAGGACACAGCACACCTCGCCGTCTTTGGCAGCTGTGCTCCTGATGTCCTGGGCCAACGCCAGGGCTTGGCAGTGACAGAAAGCACATCCCAACCTAACTCTCACAGGGGAGCATGCCAAGACTGGGCAGGAACAATCTGGGCAGAGGTGATGTCATAGGATTTGTAATGAGCTTTTCTACATGGCAGGCACAAGACCAGACTATGGGTGGTTTTGGGGAGTATGGTGGGGTTTGTTTTTTAATGATTTTTTAAATTTTTTTTAAATGCATTGGTGTTTTGCCTGAATGTATGTTTGTGTGAGGATGCTAGATTCCCTGGAACTTGAGTTAACAGACAGTTGTGAGTTGTGATGCGGGTGCTGGGGATTGAACCCAGGCCCTCTGGAGAGTAACCAGCGCTCTTAACACCTGAACCATCTTTCCAGCCCCAATGTGCTGTTTTGAATAAGAATGTCTCCCATAGCCTCATATATTTGAATGCTTAATCACTGGATCTGTTTGAAAGGATTGCAAGGATTAGGAGGTGTAGTCTTGGAGGAGAAAATGTGTCACTGAGGGTGGGCTTTGAGGTTTTCAAAAGCCCTTGCCAGGCTCAGGCAGTCTGTCTCTCTCTCTCTCTCTCTCTCTCTCTCTCTCTCTCTCTCTCTCTCTCTGCCTGAAGATCAGGGTGTAGCTCTCAGCTACTGCTCCAGTACCAAGCTCACTACCATGTTCCCACCATGATGCTAATAGACTAACACTCTGAAACTGTAAGCCAGCCCCAATTAAATTCCGAGATTTTGTTTGCTTGTTTGTTTTGTTTTAAATAAGAGTAGCCTTGGTAGTGGTGCCTCTTCACAGTGACATCATGTGACTAAGGCAGGGACCTGTGGCCTCTGCAGCACTTGCCTGGCAGATGCTCTCTCCAGGGCTTCCATTAACCTCTGTCAACTGGGAACTTCCCTCAGGCCTCCACCACAGTCAGAGCTCACCGTGGACCCTGGGGAGGGAGGGAGGCCTGGCCACATAAGTAGACTCTGTTCCTTCTTCATCCCTCAAAGTTCTCTTCAATGCAGACTCATAAGAAACCCTTGACTCTTACCACGGCCACTGTAAAATTCTTTTAAAGAGCCCAGTTTTGGACAGAGGCCTCAGAGAGGGTTACCAGAGGTGATAGCAGTTGGTGTGTGGAACACTCTGTTGGAATTATATTTACAACACAAAGGCAAACAAACCTCGTCCAGCACAGGAGGCCCTGAGTGATCCAAACGTGACTGTCACTCACCGACAGTCTTCAAGCTGCCTGGTGTCCCTCGTGCCTGACTAAATTAGTGAAGGAATTCAGAGCCATCTAACTGAAAGGAAGAAATCAAACCAAGTTGAGATCAGTTTGATATCAGCGAAGTATCCAAGGGAGCAATTGCTTTTCTAGGTACTTTTAGTGGGTGATTGCTTTTCTAGGATTTCTTTTTATTATATGTCACAAAACTATCAGACAGCAAATCAGAAAAGCAGTCTATTGAAAACAAACAAATAAACATCAGTTTTTTTTTAAAAAAAAATTGAAAATTGGTGACCCAAGATGGATTCTGGCATGTAGAAAATATTAATAATATTTTTAAATAAGTATATGAATAAATCAAGAGAAGAACAAATGTCTGAGAAATACATCTTTACATAGTAAGAACCTGTTTGAGATTTTATATACTCAGGGTTAGGGTTAGAGATTATATACAATCCTATAAAGTATTTCACTGGTTGGATTAATGGCGAAGTGATGGGTGCCTGCCTCCTTCTGAACATATTCATCTATATGAGCAATGTGGGCTGGCTGGAGACAGTTCTTGGATTCCTTAGCTAAAGGCTCTGTCCAAGTCCTCTTTTTAAAGGCTGGAGTGATGGCTGCTCTGGAGTCCCAGATTGAGCACCTGGGGTTTAGTTCCTGCCCCTGACCTACCAGAATCTTTCAGGAGCAATGGCGTCAGTCCCCCAAGTCAGAAGTCAAAGGACACAGAATCGGGGATCATCATGGGCCATGATGGACACAGGGGATTCTGACAGAGGGGACAACACAAATAAAGCCACACGAGAAAGAATATACTGGGCACGTCCACAGAGTAGAGAATAGTTTAGGGATTCTTAAAATCCTTAAAGGAGAAAGAGACACCAGTAAAAATCAGAGCCCGAAAGTGAGACCAGCACAAGAGCACAGGAAGCCTTCAGTGACGTCAGAATTGGCTCTGGGCCGCGGGGGTGGGGCTGGGGGTGGGGACTGGGGAACACTGGAGAGTGGAGGAAGCAAATGGCACAGGCAGAGTTATGTTTCAGAAATGCTGCTCAGACTCCCGTGCATTAGAGGAGTCGAAGGAGGGGGAGGAGCCAGGGAAACCACTTAGGGTAGAAGCCGTTTTTATGAGTATAAGGGCAGATAATAGTGATGGCAACTGACTCAGGATACAGCTGTTTCCACTGAAGGAAGGGACAGCTGTGGGAAATACCTAAGAGCCATTTCTAAATGCCAGATTTACAACTCCCTAATGAGTCTGGCTTTGGGAGTATATGTCTAGTTTCTAATAATTTCTAAGACTAGAAAGGTAATGGCAATTCCAACGTCTTTTCTACGCCTTTGGTTAGAAATACACTATGTGTTTCTTTCTGAACGATTCCATCACGACCCAAAGCCTTCCAACAAGAACCGATCTCTCCTCTAGCCACCCATACTTGAGTATTTCTGTAGAAATGGAAGGTCACCACAGCCCCTGAGCACCCCTTCCTGTGAGCCAAGCTCTGTGCAGCACCCTACACTAGCACTGGCTCATGGGTCTCCATATGGCCCTCCGGCGTATAACTGCTGCCCTTCTCGGTTTATAAACATGGATATTGCAGTAGAACTGTCCTGCATGCTGGTTAATTTCCATCACTGGTGACTTTGGGTTAAAAGATGCAGGGGGCATTCCTAAAGCGCATGTCGGGGGTACGGCTTTGAGGGGGTTTCCAAGGAGGTTTAACCGAAGAGGAAAGAGCCACCCTGAAAGTGTGCAGCATCATTGCATGGGATGTGGTCTGAGGCTGAATAAAATGGGAGGAAAGGGAGGGACCCATTACTGTGGATTCTGCATGAGCATTGGCCTCAGACTCCGCCTTCATGCCCCCCCACCATGGACTGTTTTACCTTAAACTGTAAGCCAGAATAAACACTTTGTTCCTCAAGTTGCTCTCTGTGGGGAGTTTTGTTCATTTTGCTTTTTTTTTTTTTTCTTTTCTTGACCCAGGGTTTCACCATGTAGCCCTGGCTGGCCTGGAACTTTCTATGTAGACCAGGTTGGCATCAAACTTACAGAGATCTGTCTGCTCTCCCTTCCAAGTATGGAATGAAAAGCATATACCATCACATTCGGTTTTTTTTTTTTTATCAAAATGTGCAACTCATTTTATCAAAATGATGAGAAAAGTTACTGATATATCACATAGCCTGGTTACCATTACCCAGAGAGCAGATATGTGAACCCAGACAGGCCTGACTTTAGACCTGTGTTTCTAACTATTAAACCCATGCTGACTTTTATTTTTATGGAATTACATGTATTTTATTTGTTTTTAAGGCATGGGGTAAGTGTGTGTGTGTGTGCGCTTGGCATCTTGTATATATGTGGACTATGTGTGTGTGTGCGCTTGGCATCTTGTATGTATGTGGACTATGTATGTGTGTGCCCAGTGTTCGTGAAGGTCAGAAAATGTCCTCAGATTCTTTGAAGCTGGAGTTATAGATGGTTGTGGGTAGGAGTCAAACCTGGGTCCTCCAGAAGAGCAATCAGTGTTCTTAACTGCTGAGCCGTCTCCAGCCGCAAGATTTCTCTCCTTGATCTAAGGATATATCTGTTCATAAATATATCCTACAATCATGGTCTGTACTTTATCTTCCAGAAGCACTGGTGATAGCTGCCCACGAGTCTGAAACTGATGTCTACCATAATCCATAGCAAGGAATTTTGTAAAGGGGCCAGAATTCATTGGCACCGAAGACAAACTGTGAGGCGTCTGTCTTTTGCTAGGTAAATGGGCTTGTTACCCAGAATGCAGAGGTATTCTCCAAGTCCATATTTGTTGCAAAACCAGAGATTTTGCCCTTGAATGATCGACGCTGCTGCAATATAGATATTTCTTTCTTTTAACAAAAGAAGCTTAGGAATAATTTCAGGGCTTTACAAGGGAAGTATGGCCCTTGATATTCATTTAAGCACATGAGTGGGAAGCAAACTGCTACCGCTTATGTATGTATGAATGTATATACTTTGGCTGTTTGAAGCAGAGTCTTGATGTAGCCCAGGCTGGCCTCAGACTTGCTATATATCCTGATTTTGCTCTGCTTCTAAGCGGGATTGTGCTACCACACCAATCTTAAACTGCAACTTTTTGTTTTTGAGAGTTTCTTTGTGTTGCCCTTATGGTCCTAGAACTCCCTTTGTAGACCCGGAGGGCTTCAGACTCACAGAGATCTATCTGCCTCTGCCTCCAGAGTGCTGGGATTAAAGTTAAGCGCCACCACTGTCCGGGATAAATGGCTACTTTTTAATATGACTATTGTTCCCAGCCTTTATGGCTTCCTGCTAGCATTACATCATCTTACCATCTATTAGGTCCCGACTTCTAGACAGGCCTTCATGAACAACTCACTGGAACATATACCAGCATGCAAATGGTCAAACTGCACGCATTCCAAATGTCTTCCTTACCAGGTTTGGCCGGGCCTTCGCAGGTGTTTGGTCTTTGGTGAGCTGGGGCCGTGTGACGTGTCCAGGAAGATGACACATCGGTTCCAGCAACTGAGAGCTAGCGAAAGAAGGAGTGAGAGAAGGGCCATTTTCATCCTCTAGTGAAGTAGCTGTAAGGACATGCTTTCCATTAAAGTAAGGGACACTGGCCCTGACTGTATTGATGGCATTTGCATGCTCTCTGTGTCTTGTATAGAACTGAGTGCCGGTCCTCGCCTGGGACAGTTAGAAGCCAAGGCGCGGTACCTTTGACTTCAGCCACCTATTTCCTCCTCTGCACTAACACCCCCCTCAACTACTTAGTGCAGGGCAGAAAACCAGCCACGTGCCAATTCTCCTCTTTACTTCATTTCTACCCTTAAGAGAGAAACAAGAAGACGTATAGGAAGGTATTAATCTGCCTGCCATTTCTAAGCACATCATCCAGAGGATTTTTTTTTTCTTTCAATCTTACATATGCTCGGCAGAGTTACTGGCAAAAACTGTACATTTTCTTCATTTCACCCTTTCAACATCAAATAGGAGGCAGCAAAAATTGGATCAGACTTCAAAGCCTGCTGTGGGCTCCAAGTCACAGAGAGACGCCTCCATTTCACGTGCTGAATTCAAGCAGGGTATCAAAGTGCTACCAGAGAACCTCAGGTCCTCTCTCAGAGAGAGACTCCACCATCTGCAGCGGGGAGGACTCAAATCACCTCAGGGAGTAGCCTGCGTTTATTCTCAGCCGCCAATTTCCAGGCTTTTGATTCTCCCTTCACTGTGCCTCCCTGTCTCTCCACTGAAACAAGGTTCTTTAGCTAGGCTTTTGTCTCAAAAACTTCAAAATATCACTACAAGTTTCATGTTTGGATGGCTGGGCCAGACAGTCACAGACAGGCTCCATGCCTGCGGACTCTGGCCAGACTGAAGGAGTGTTACCTCAGCATCGGGACGTCCAGCTGCCTTAAATGCATGTTCCCAGGCAACATCACAGCCTGATGGGGAACTCCCGGCTTGTGGATGCCTAGAAGGTCAACAAAAATCAGAATCTGTAAAAGGCTTGAAAATTACAACAACAAAAAAAAAAACTAATAGAATTACTATTGAGAACAAAAACATTGTTTTCCTCCAAAAACCAGATATGCAAACTTATCCCTTCAGCTTCTGTCGCGTCTTGTGCCAGTCCTGGATCAAAAGGACACTGTCCATGCAAAAACTGCCTCCTACCGGCCTTGCCTCTCTGTATTCCCACAGATCCACAGGCTACCTACAGCCCTAAGACCTGGAAACTGCCCCTCTGAAGCTGTGTGCGTTAGGGAGCAATGCCAGGTTTGCCCAGGTTTCCCATGTCAGGTTTGTCAGGTTGATGTGAGGCTGTGTTTTCTGCTTAGGGAATTCGCCACACTCTGTAGCAAGAAGCACACATGGGTTCCATAGTTGGATGGGTTTGGGAATGACGGGTGGGGCGTGGTGGAAGAGTCTCCTTGCTACAGGGATGCCCCTCCCACAGTCAGTCCACACTGGACCTCTGCAGCAGAGGCAGGGCTGACCACAGGGTCTGAAGTTACGAGACCAAGAACTTATTAACATCTAGTGAACTGCTAAATTTCCATAGGAAAAAAAAACTTTGGCACAGTTGAGCGCAGAACAAGGTTGAGTTAGCATCTTTCAGTTGACCTGGAGGCACATGCCTGTGATAGCCTTCAGGAGGCAGAGGCGGGAGGAATACTGCAGATTGGAAGTCAGCCAGGGGTGTACATAGACCCTGCCTCAGATAGAAGCCAGCAAGAGAAAAGCACTGGCCTCGGAGGGTAAATCTGTGTTCTGACCTTGCCTGAGTATCCCTGATATATCTCTCTCTCTCTCTCTCTCTCTCTCTCTCTCTCTCTCTCTCTCTCTCTCTCTCTCTCTCTCTCTCTCACACACACACACACACATACACACACACACACAAATATGTAATCCTGGGTAAGTTTCAAGTATTCTGGGTTCTAGCTTTCTTCAGTTATAAAGCGAGGGAACTGGGAGAAACTGCTCTTAAGGTTACCTCCAGTGCTACATTTTAAATCTTATTAATTAATTAAACTGATTAATTCATTTCAACCCTTGTGGACCATTCATGAATACATCTCAGTGGTGGTTATTAATAGTACACCCATCAACAAACCCCCCAGGGCCCGGGGAAGGGACTGTCAGTTTTTAGCATCGCACGCCTCCCACGTGGAAGGTAAGGGATCAGAACGGCTGCTTTGCTCATTCTTCATCAGCGCCCATCTCAGTGCCTGGAGCATTAAGTATTTGGTAAATGTTAGTACATGTTGGGAAATATTATTTTAAGGTGTGTTTCTTTTGTTTATGCAGCATTTGTTTAACTCTGTGAAACTGTGCTACTGTGCCAATCTAAAACACCTGATGGTTCTAATAAAGAGCTGAATGGCCAATGGCGAGGCAGGAGTAGGATAGGTGGGGCTGGCAGGCAGAGAATAAATAGAAGGAGAAATGAGAACGAGAGGGCACTAGGGCAGCCACCCAGCCACAGAGTAGGAGTGAAAGTAAGATACACAGAAGTAAGAAAAGGAAAAAGCCCAGAGGCAAAAGTTAGTTGGGACAATTTAAGTTAATAAAAGCTGCCAAGAAACAAGCCAAGCTAAGGCCTGACATTTAAAACTAAGAATAAGCCTCTGTATATGTGATTTATTTGGTTGCTGGGTGGTGCCCCCCACCAAGCCAAAAGAGTGAAAAATCAAACTACAAGTATAAGTTGGGTAAATTCCAAAATGTATGGCCACATAGGCCAGGAAAAATATCCTTAACAGTAAATTTAAATTGACTAACTATTTATATTGCACTTCTGGTGTTTAAAATGTTCTTAAATATCCAATGAGATCTTGACAGCCATCGGAGACAAGCACTTTTATACCTACAGTGATGAAGAAATGTGGTTCAGAAAGGTAAGGTCCTGGGAAGATTTGACTGTTAGGCAACTAACAAAACAGTATTCATTTTTAAAATGTAATATTGGTTTGTTTCTTTTGCATGTTTACACATGTAGTATTTGTGCATATGTGCATGCATGATCGCATGTGTGTAGATAGGCACATGTGCGCATGTGTGCATGGAGGCCAGCGGTTCACAATGGGTATTTTTCTTGTCCATTCTTTATTTACTGAGGCAGGATCTCCCACTGAACCTAGAGCAGGCTAATTTGATGAGTCTAGCCAGTCAGTTTGCTCCATGGGTCNCGTGAGTTCTAGACTGAAATCCACCCTCACATTTAACAGGAAGTCCTTTATCCACTTAGTCCTCTCCCCAGTCCTGAGACACAGCCTTTCGAATCAGCACCCCCCAAAAAAGTTTTTAAAAAGTAAGTCTTCAATTTCTGTTAAGATTTACAAATCTTACACATGTCCGGGGCAGCTGGGCCTCTCAGAAACATTGCTAGTCTCTCCTGCAGATGCCTCTGGACTCAATGCAGTTGGTGCATTTAACTGTGTGCTCTAGGGAGGATGGACAACCCCAGCCACCACAGAGAACCCTTCTTCTAGGAATCCACCTTAGAAAAAAAAAAAAAAAGCAAGCAAACAAACAAACAAAAGCAAAGAGGCTGGCACCTAATTCTCTCATGTGACGGGTGAGGGGCAGTACCAAGGCTGGCTCGCCACATGCTCCCCTCAGAGTGCCTGCATCTTTCTTCCGCAGTGAAGATCACGAAGCCAGCTGGCTCTGTCACGCTGTACTGGTAGCACAGTGGGAAGTCACTCTGGGCTAGGGTCTGGGCCTCAGCTTCACAGGCTCTGAAATTCCATTTGTCAGTTCAGTGAGGAATGATGGACAGGGGGTTCGGAGTTATACTATAGCCAAACTCATGGAGTCGCACATTTGAAAAGCAGGATGAAGGGCGGGGTGTAAGTTTTGCAAGGGGCAGGAAGTTGGACCAAATGTGTCCCTTTGCTAGTGGGTCCATACATTCTGGAGACTAAAGTGCTGTAGAATTAGAAAGTGACATCAGAGGAAGAGGCTCATCATCGGGCTTGTCTGACAGCTGGTCTCTTCCTGCATCAGGGTAGACTGTTACTGTCTTCTCTTAGATGAGAGTTGAGACACAGCGGGTGCCTATTGAATCTCTTTTTCCTTTTTTGGGGGTGGAGAATTCCAGACAGGGTTTCACTGTTTAGCTCTGAATGTCCTGGAACTTGCTTTGTAGACCAGGCTGACCTCAAACTCACAGAGATCCATCTGCCTCTGCCTCCTGAGTGCCGGGATTAAACGCACGTGCCACTGCCTCCCAGCTGAGTCTCTCTTTCCTAAGCCTCTTTTAAACTGCCTTCTCCGTGTACTTGTTTTAATTAATTTTGATTACATTTCGAAAGTTATGTCTCGTCTTGTATCAATTATAACTTCTTGGCACCTAAACGAATTGAGATCAGTATTAGCACTGCGGCTTGAAAGCATATGCTAACTTCAAAGCAGAGCAGGTTGCAGCCATATCGTCCCTGGTGACTCTAAACATAGGAGCGTTTCTGTCAAGCTTGTTCTTTAGGTGGCAGCTCTGGGAGAAAGGTTGCTCAACATAACTAGCAGCCTGTCCCTGTCCCTTTGAGGACATGGGACCAAAGGAACTCAGTTTCCTGTCCCTGAGGAGCCGATGTCAAGCAACCCGGCAGGCAAGGTGCTCCAGGCAGGTTGTGTGAACAGAGTAGGCCTCCATGACCCTAGAAGGGAGGCAGGTTTTAGATACGTGCACCCCTAGCTGTCTTTATAGACCGATTACCATGAGAAAGAAGAGATTGGAAGTGGTTCCAGTATGTTCAAACCACAGGGGGTGAGGGTGGGACGGGACAGGACGGACACGACACCTTTCTTTGTTTGATATGGGATTCCTCTCTGTGTTGAAGCCCATGTGCTGACTTGAGACTGGCAATTTTCATTTTAACTAGATCTAGGTAGTTCTAGCTACCTCTCAAGGCTTCTTAGGGTGTGTGTGCATCTGTGTGTTATATGTGCAGGTGTGTGTGTGTGTGTGTGTGTGTGTGTGTGTGTGGACACAGACCATGAATAAAGTCCTGTGAGAATTCTGAGGGCGTGTGAGAAAGCTTTATGAAAATTAGACAAGAGTCTTGTGATCTCAGTTTCCTCAAAACCCAGACTTGCCCTGGAATGTGTTTGCGTGCTCTTCCGAAGTGTAGCGGACAGGAGCGAGTTCACTTCAGCTGTTGCTATTCATATTTGCCTCTGTGCAGAAACATGTTTTTGCCACGTGTGACTTGTCCTTGGGATTGGGCACTTTACCCAGGTAACTCATCTCAGAGTTTATTGTGTCTGAATGTGGGTGGCACCATCCCATGGGTCCTGGACTGAATAAACAGAGGGAGGAAAAAAAGAGCATCCTCTCTGCCTGCTTCCTGATTCCTTGAGATGTAAGCAGTGGCATCCTATTCTGCAACTGTGTCTCTGGTGGGATGGGCTGCATCTTCCAACTGAGAGTCAGAATAAAGCCTTCCTCCCTTAAGGGCCTCTCCTCAGGTGATTGGTCACAGCGATGAGCAAAGTCGCTGGCCGCAGAGTCCCTTGCCTGGTGACCCATCAGCCTTCCTCCTGGAGAGTTCACAGCTCTGGCATTATTTCTTAGCTGAGGGACACCTGAATCTCCATAATCACTAATCTGTGAATATATACCAACATCTTCTTTTCTGACCAAAATAAATAGCCAACAGACCTGACAGCAAAATATTTTCCATTCTCCCTTTTTTTTCTGATTAAAGACTATTTTCTGTGATGAAAAGTGATACCTATTCCCTTTGCACTGTCTCTTATATAGGTACCAAAAGGGAAAGATAATACAGGTGGGGATAACCTTCTTACCTAGAAAAAAAATTAGTGTCTTTTCAGATCAGCATTTTAGCCTTCCTTTTATAATTCTGAGCATATTTTATATATTGTAACTACATAATACCCACATATGCAAAGATACAAGCATACCATCATATTTATGGTTGCACAATGTTCGAGTGAGTGACTGGCATAAGAAAATTGAATAATCATGTTTTAAATATTAAAATTGCATCCACCCTCTCTTACACCATCACATTTGTGGCTGTACATTGTTGCATTGAGTGATTACCACAAGTGAATTAAATAATCATATATTTTTAAATATAGACATTGTGTCCATTTCTCACATTATGAATAAGGGATCACTTAATACTCAGAGGATGTGGTTCTAAGTTCTAATCGGATTATTTCCCTGGGATAAATATTTGATGTGAAGTTGTTGGGCCTAAGGATAAGAATGTCCTTTTCCTCCTCTAAGGATTTAAACCACAACATCAGTTTCTCCCCTAAAAAGCAACAAAACTTAACGTCTAGCCACAAATGTACGAAAGGTACTATTTTCTGTATCCCCAACACTAGATGTTATCCATCTTTTTAATCGTCACAGCTTTTGTCAGAAACCGGTACCTTGACATTTTTCTGCCTGACATTTGTCAAGAGGAAAATATTGTCATGAGCTTTACTGTATGACACAGTGGGACTACAAAGGGCATAAGAGAAGAGGAAGGAACTTAACAGTATGTATTCAGAAAAAGGAACCCAGGAGAACTGCATCTAACAGCTTGGCTTGTTTTTATTTTTCTCATTTGTTCTGAATAACTCAGGATTTTAATAAAAACATTGAAACACACATCTCCTATCTCTCACCAGTCAGTGTTAGCGCCGAAGGAGTTGGATACAAAAATCTTACTTAAGTAGGTGGACAAGTGATTGCTCTAAACTAGACGTGTTTTTCTGTTTTAGAATGCGGCTCAAGGACTAATCCACGTGAAAGACTCCAAGAGCTAATGAACGTTTCCTATTGTACTGCTTTAAGTCAGAGCCAGTTAGGTTTGTGGACTTAGGCTCATTTCCCGAATCCTACTAGGCTTTTATAGATGATCATAGCTGTTCACCCTATTGCTTTTCTCCAGCGGTGAGCCTGCAGTGTTAATTTACTAGCTCTTAGAGTCTCGCTTCTTTTCTTTCCTCCCCTCTCCTGCATGACTCTTTCGCAGGCGGCTGTCACTGTAAAAGCCTGAGGTGGAAACAAGAGGCTTTTCCTCCTCCTGATGAGAAAGGTACCTTATTGGACAAGTGACACTCCACTGACAGACACTTAGAGAGCCGTCGTGGGCTTTTTATCAGCACCCAACCTCTGGCTGGAAAAAGGAATGGCTGGGAACAGTGACAAGCATGTCTGTGATCTAAAGGCAGGCAGCACGGGCTGTCTGAGGGCCACAGTCTGGGTAGGAGGGCTGAACAAGGCTTCATAAGGCACTGTGGTGGGGGGAGTGTGGGGGTGGAGTCACCAGAGACCAGGGCAGCAGCAGAAGCAAACTTCTTGTTGCCTGGGGAGTGCAGAGGGCTTGATGGGATCGCCTCATTCATCCACAAACCACAGCTGATGGGTTAGGTCCCTGAACACCCCCATTTCACAGATCAGAGAGAGGAAGCTGGGCCACCTGCCTGAGTAAGCAGTACAGCTCAGAACCAGATGTAACCCGGGTCTGGCTGCCACAGAGCCTGTACTCTCTGTCCCCAGCACTGTTTGGTACAGGACACATCAGTTAATCGAACCATTATATCGGGGATCCTAATGACTGGCACCTGGTGCAATCAACATTAAGCTTTGGAAAATATTTAAGAACGGATTAAGAGATGCTCTGCTCTATCATGAGGTCCCCTTTAAGCCCTGTCTGACCTTTAAACCTACCTTGTATATATGGGGAATGCACACCACGCCATGCTGAGGATCTGACTTGGTAGCAAGCCTTCTCTAGATTTTATAAGAGCAATACGTATGACCCGTGCAATGCAAGCCTTCTCATAGCTCTCTGGACACCATCCATCCATCCGTCCGTCCATCTGTCCATCCATCCGCCCATCCGTCTGTCTATCCATCCATTCACCCACCCACCCACCCGTCTGACTGTCCGTCTGTCCATCCATCATCCATCCGTCTGTCTGTCCGCCTGTCTGTGTCCATCCATCCGTCCATCCATCATCCCACAAACACCTTTCAATTAGTCTTCCACCGTTCTAGGCCCTGAGGATAAAGCCATGAACAAGGGGCCTGAAATTCCTCTGCTGGGAACCCAATTCCCAACAGAGGTGGGCGGCAGTTGAAACAAATAAAAACTACAGAATGCTAAATAAAAGTCAGAGCCCAAGGAGAAAATAAAAGCAGACGAAGGGGCCGGAAAGTATTGGAGGAGAGGCTGTGAGTAGCTTAAGTGGCTACAGAAAGTGACAGATGAGTCAAGACCTTGGTAAACGAACAGGAATGGGGAGCTTTGAATGTGTTTTCCAAGACGGCTAAAGGGTGGGAAATGCTGTTTTATGGCAGCCAGGACCAGAGGAGTGTGCGAGGACTTGGTCAGGGCGCGGGGCCACACTTCGGGATGCCTCCGTATGCTACGCACATGGTTCAGAATTAGCTCCTAACTACTCGGGCTCCAGCTGCCAGATAAAACACAGATTAGATCTCCAGTCAAATGTGAATTTCGTGTAAGTGATGACTAATTCTTTAAGCATTTTCAGATACTTCTAGTAACACGCTTATATGGAAGAGGGATTTGTCTCTTTCACAAACGTCAACTGGAAGGGGGCAGCCCGTGCTTCCATTTGCCCAAGTGAGATCAACGCCTCCTTTTCTTCATCAATACACTGTAAATTAAAACCTTTGCTCGGCTGGGAGAAAATAATCACATCTGTGCTTTTTATGGAAAAAAAAGAAAAGACTACTGATTCTAACAAGAATTAAGTAAGAAGATGTGCAGATCCAGAAGTCAGAAACAAAGCAGAGTCTTTCAATGAAGTTTTATATTTCCCGCTTAAGATGGACCCTTTACTTTTGAGCGAGAAATCCCCGGATGCAGACATGCAAAAGGGAGGCGATGACAAGGCCTCTAAGCAGCTTCTTTTGTGTCACCTCTGCTTCCTGTCTACCTCTGTCTACCACCTGAGTAGGTTCATCTTCCAAAGGAGTTCACTATGTCGTCCAGCTGGGTCTTGAACTCACGGGCCCAGGAAACAGTCCTGCCTCCACCTCTTGAGTAGCTGGGACTACAGCAACTTGAGGAGTGGGCCTTGGCGTCGCTTATAGGTGACCTATGTCGAGTCGTAGAGATAGCCCTTTAAAAACTGAACTAGCACCAAGCTTGGTGGCACATGCCTTTCCTTCCAGCACCCTGGAGGCATAGACAAGCAGATCTCTGTGAGTTCGAAGCTTGCCTGGTCTACATAGTTTCAGGCTAGTCAGGGCTACCTAGAGAGATTCTGTCTTTAAACAAACAAAGAAGCAAAGACACTAGACACTGAAACTTAGATATTCTACTACAGTTTGGCAAGAGCGATGGAGATCATATGCATTCAAAGAGAATGAGGCTGGTGAGTTTGAGGGATGAAGGGGAACTGACTTGGGTTTTAATTGCAACTTCTTGCTTTGGCTACGTTTCAAACTTCTACAAGAGAGGCAGGAAGAGCAGGCCATGGCCAAGCACCTCTTTGCTTTGTCACCGACAGACAGGAGCACTGATAGACACAAACACATGAACTTTTTCTGGACCTTTGGAGAAACTCCACACGCCTTTATCTCTTACCTACTGGTCTGTTTCTCTAAAGGAGGGTGCGCTCTTACTAGAATGTGGTGACTGACACCAGAGAATTGATATTATTATCGAGATGCTGTGACCCACTCCATAGTGTTCTGAATTTGCCAAATATCCCAGTGACAACTTTTGTGGCAGAGGAAACCCTGGCATCACCTCCAGTTACGTCTCCTTCCATCTGAGAGGGCCCTCAGCCCCCTCTCTGCTCTGTTGTGGAGCCTACTGGCCAGTTACCTTCCAACAGACTCCCCTGTCGGGGTCTGTCTGCCGTTTCATCGGTATTAAATCCAGGTCATGCTCGTTTGGCAGGAAATGCACAGACAAGGCGCTCTTCTCTGGAAGCCCGCGCGGTCTGGTGGCTCCATCACTGTGATGCTGTCATTTGGTCAAAGTGGCTTCGGCAAGGTTCTTCTGTGTTCTTTAACTGCTTTCTTATGGGATTTACTCTGACAGTGGGACAATAGCTTGCTATTCCCTAGTCTTTCGCCTGGTGTTTTTAGCACCCATTCATGATTCTTGCCTAGAGCAATGATGGCTTTGGTGCTTGGAAATGTCCATTTTTCAGTCATCAAATTTACGTTTATTATTTCACATTTTAATTACAATGTGAGCTTCCTTACACCTTCCCTATCTTCTTTTCCTCCTATTAATGTAGACTCCTGAATTCTTTTTACTCCGTGGGCTTATATCCTTTTTTCAGCATTCTTTACTTTGATACTCAAACTGTCCTGAATTTAGCTCTGGTTTAATATTAAAGGTTTTGGAGTAACCAACTCTGAAGTATAATAATAACAAGGCTTCTATAAAGGAAGAATTGCGCTGCCAAGATAACACTGGCTGTTACTAGGCATGGGGGACTTCATGTGTCAGATGAGGCACCACATGCTTGGTGTGTGATATCTCATTGATCTTTCATGACCTGGTGAGGGAGCAGTTGTGTCAATTGCTCTTAACCATGGGGAAACTGAGGCCCTGAGAAAATGAGTGGGTTCAGGAAGGTTTTATCATCCATCAGAAGGTTGTGGGGTTGCCTCTGGGACTTCAGTCTGTAGCAACCCCTTAAATGTGTGTGAAAACCCCAGGAAAGGACAAGACTTAGCAAGCAGGAGTACACTGTCCAGCGGGCTGCTCGCCCACTGAGCAATCTGACCTTTCTACTCACTTGCAAACATGGCGGTGTTTGGAAGATGTCTCCAAGTCCATATCCTACCCCGCTTCGTGGGAGTCAGCTCACCCTGGCCAGAACTCAGTGAGGGAAGCATGGAGAAGGGAATGACCCTTGTCACTTCAGAAATCACAGATCTAGAGAGGCATGGCTTGGCCATGTTCCTCTTGGAAGCATGCTCGGCCCCTCTAGATGCACAAAAGCCACGTCTGGGCTTTCTCGGACCTGACAGACTAGCAGAACGGGAATCTGCAGATGCACAGCAGCTCTCCAGATCCCAGGTGAAGACCAGACTGCAGCTCCCTGGGGGCTCCCTGTGTGCTGGCCCACTAGATCTTCCTGCAATACCATCTCCACCATCGCCACACTTAACACAAATCACAGATTCTGCAAGTATGGGCTTAGGAGAAGGAGGCTGCTTCACGGCGGTGAAAAATAATGTCAACAGCTTCCCTGCCTAGAAGCGAAAGCACAGTTGGCACGGACAGGAGCAGCTCTGCCCTCCCAGGAGGAACAAACTAAAAATAAAGGGCACCAAGGTGCTTCCTGCCAGTCTGCAAATCCAAGAGACAAAGACGATACCTCAACCTGGCACTGGGTACTGCAGGCCAGCTCGGCTCCCTCCACCGGAGAGCAGCCATGTGGTTCGCCGAGTCAACAGCTGCCAGGCAGAAGCCCTCAGATTAACCCATAGGTGGTGTTGAACCACTTCCCATTAAGATATTTGCAAAGCAAACAAAAATGATAGCCCCACTCTGAGCCTGGGAGCCGGCCAAGAGGCTGGCTGTGCTTGTTGACACAAAGGGCCCTCTGGGGAGGGGCAGGCAGGAAGGCTACTCCTGCCCACATCCAGACTGTGTTGATCTTGGCCACTAGAATGGTCCTATCAGGGGCTGTTTATTATCTAACTTCCCGATCGCAACCTCACACAATCTCTGTTTCTCCAAAGTTCTCCATCACACTCTTCCCCAAGAGAACAAACGTAGGCCGCTCTTGGATCTCCTGTCAGAGCAGTGCCTGAGATGCGTGCAGAGAGGCTGCAACAGCATTGCCCTTAACAGTGCATGGCCAACACTTGCTTAGGACAATGCAGATGGAAAATATCTTGATAGATCTGTGTTCTCACAGGTAAGAGCCAGGGGCTGCGAGTCACAAAACCAATTTGGGGCTAAATACTAAGAGGTTTTTTTTTTTTTGTTCCTTCTCACTAAGCAGGGAAAATGAAATAAAATTAGGAAACATGCAAAGTTCATGTGTTTTTCAGCCTGGAAGACGATGACCTAGGCATTTTTAAATATTTGTGGTAGGATGGATACCCACACACGAAGTTGATTTTTATATGAAGGGAAAAATATTTCTTGTAACACCTCTTCCTTGAGTATCTTTTCTTAAATCCTTCAAAATGGACCTGGCATGTGTTTTTGGCAGAGAGTCACCCCCAGACTGCATATGGTGAGGGTCTCACGGCAGACAACAGATCGAAGCACTGAACCACCAGACTTGTGCACACTCCCGGGTCACTGAGGGAGGAGCAAGGGTTGAGAAGCAGCCAGAACCAACTACATGTTGTCATTATTTGAAATTGCTTTTTAAAGTAGGAAGGAGACTTTAGAGATGCTGGCGTTAGTTAGGGGAGGAGAGAGAGAGAAAGAAAGAGAGAAGTGGGGGAAGGCTGAGGAAATAGATTTTTTTTTGAAAAGTAGGGTTCTTTTCAGACTGAAAATCATTTGTATACAAAAAGAGCACTATCTTTCTCTTACTGTGCAAACCTAAAAAACTTTTTGTTGTTGCTGTTTTAGAATCTGGCTCCGTCATTCAGTTTTAGATGCTGTTTATCCAAACAGAAGTTGGATGTGGCTTTATAGACATGCAAGTTTTCTCAGGAGACAGTGACTCCAACCTTGTGACCAACTTTGCTGATGGGAAGCAGAAACATGACTGATAAAAACTCAGGGACAGATATTGGGGTTCTGCCCAAAGTTGGTAATCTTGCCTCCAGGAGACCTCAGAAAGAGACTGTATCTGTGAGCTGTCTCCTCCCATCTTATATTCCTCTCTAGCGCTGGGATTAAAGGCATGCATCGCCCTGTTTCTATGGCAAACTAGTGTGGCTACTGGGATTTAAGGTGTGTGTTACCACTGCCTGGTCTGCAACTCTGGCCAGTGGGACTGTTTTACTCTCTGATCTGCAGGCAAGCTTTAGCTATTAAAATACCATTGAAATGCCACTACAGGAAGTGCATTAACCTAACCACAAATCTTCTGCCCACGTCCACCAGTAGCCTCTGGGAAGGCCTGATGAGGCAGGATTGTGACTGCAGTATATACAAAGAGGGTCGGAACACTGGAAACTGGTTCTTTGCACACAGGCCATCATGTTGGAGGCACTGAGCACAAAGCCCTGACTCTCATGGCGGGGGAGGGGTGGGGATCAGCTCAGAAAGGCCCAGGGTCCTGTCTAACAGGCACCCCGATTTCCTCCCTGCAGAAGTTCCTATGCACTAATCTCTAGCGACTGACTTTAGCTTGAGAAATGAATCTTAGACAGCCGCCCGCTCACAACTGAACTTCTGGAGGGAAAAACACAACTAACAACGAACTAAGGACCTTTCTAAATGTGGGTTTGTTTTTGAGTTTGGAGGGGAGGGCTCAGAAAAACTTATTTCCTTAGTACTGACGGCTTTTGAAGAAAGTCAGCACGTTTTGTGTGAAAGGTTAACCTGCATGCTGAAGTTAAACCTTAGAGAGCTAGGAACCCCGAAAACATTGTCCCTCATAAACTATTTCTTGTCTGTTACGGCCTAAGAGTCCATGTCCTAGGTTCTGTGAGTGATGCAGAAATGGGCGCCAGTTTCAGCTCTAGTGTTGAGTGTCTCTCGCGGGATAAAGAGATCACAACTAATATTTTGCTTACCTATGGCAGGCCGGGTAGTCCTGTGCATGTCTATTACCACACCGGCCATACGGGAAAGGTGAAATTATTAGAAGCATACTTTTCTAAGGTCATGGAGCTAGCTGGACACAGACCTGGACAGAGACACTTTAGCTCCAGAGCTGGTAGCCTGAATTGTCTCCTCTACCAGGCGGAGGCCGCAGGACGCAGAGGGCAACATTCCAGTGCAGACGCTGGCATAGCTAAGCAAGGATGAGCAGACCAGCAGGCAGGGAGCCACCGAAGACAGCATCGACTCTATACCAACACATCACCACCAGATACTCCAAGTTCTAAAAAACTATCTGAAATCTGGGTTGATGCATGAAATATTTCTATTTTTGTACGTTAGAAAACTAACCAAAAACAGAAAAGTATTGTACGGGGGAAAATGTCTGGCCACCATATCATAGTCAAGGGCTTGGTTGTATCTTTTGGTCAACAGAGTGGTACCCCTTTGGCTGTCACTGTTGTGAGGTCTCCCAAGTGCAGGGCCCCCATGTCTTTGCCTATAATACTTCTATTTGCTTCACTACACTCCCGCTCAGTCTTAGGATTTTTCCCACTGGACCCTTCACTGTCCCCCAGAGTAGTGTCCACACACCTGGGGCTGCACCACAGCCTGGTCCTTCTGCATGGAGCAGTCTTCTGCTTGCGTCTGCTCTAGGCCCTGGAGGAGGTGCCACTGGATTGAGATTTTGAAATTCGGCGAAATACCAACAGGTAAAGAAAAGCCAGACAGGGTAATCCTATCCAGAAGAATCGGTAGGAAGAGATGCACAGATTTGGGAAAGTAAAAGACATGTTGAAAACCTCCCAAATATTTGCAAAGGGCCTCTGGCCCTTGGAATCTGGTACTATAAAGAGATTGCTGACATTCTCGACATACACAAATCTTCCAAAAGGGTCCTCTGCAGAAGGATTGCTGATGATTTAGGGTTTGTTGAAATACTTCAGATAAATATTTATGTACAGCCATAAGCTAATCCACAAGGAAAAATATAACGGAAAACATATTTTTTCCTTGAAGCCCTTTCAGCTGGTGATAAGATTCCTAGCTTCAAAGGGTTGGGAAATAAATGTGACCAATTAAAGTTTAACCATTTTGGGGGTTTAAGAAGACTCTTAACAGTCAGTGAAGTTCAGAAGGTTATATGTGGGCATGTATGCTAGCCACATCCTGGCCCCATGGCCAAGGGTGAGTCCAGGGCCTGAAGTCAACCTGGGATTTACCCCTGAGTTCAGAACCAGAAACACAAATGAAGTTTGGCATTCCAGTCAAAGTAGAGAGTAAACATCTGTCAAAGATCCTATAGTTTTGGAAATCTCAGTGTTTATCTTGGAGTATAATCCCAGTGCCGCACCAGTGAGGCCTTGGCCCTTCCTACATCAACTTTAAATGCTAATATTACTACTACGATTGCTACTATTTCTGTTACCACGATCAACAACCCGGCAACCTTCCTTGTTGTGTCTAGCACTGTGCCTGCTCCTTCACAGAGATCTTTCTCTAGCCGTCCCAGCTGCCTCTCCTTCTTCAGTCTCAGTTCAGAGAAAGAGAGGATAGTAAAGCCTGGAGTGGCAAAGGTAAGATTTGAACCCATGACTGCTACCAAAACTCATTCTTTTTCTACCCAAATAGAGTCACATGTAGATAGGGCCCACCATATCATAAGGATCTCCTAAGACTATTGCTTACTCCCTTCTCACCATGCCGCCATTTTCCCTCTTGCTCCATCGCTAACAGGTGGCTGTACCACCTGAGAAATCTAATGGGGGATTTACTGCCATTAGTCCCCTGAGTGCCGCCATGAATTCCCACAAAGGACTCACTACACAGAGTATTTGTCAAGCACTGTGGCAATCTGTTCTTCACAGGCCACATGGAAATCTGGCCCACAGTTGGCCCTGCTGACTGGGAGGTTGCTTCTGAGGTCAGGCTAGTTGGCTTGCAGCCCCAGAGCTACAAGGGACACACAGAAGAAACACGTGCCTGTTTTTCCCTCTTGTGAGGCGCCAACTCTCCCAAGCTGCCTGAATCATGAGGGTTCCAGTCACTCTGAGGTGTCCACAGTGAGGCAGCTCCTCTGGCGTGTGTTGCAGCTGCCATGCAGAACCATCCGCATCCTCCCTCCACATCTGTGCCCTTGCCTCCTTCCTGGGGTCCCTTCTATGTAACAGGCTGGCTGCAGTAGAAAATGGAACACGGAAAGCCTCAGGGCTTTGCTACAAGCAGGTCAGATTAATAAAGGAGGACCCTCCAGCATTGCTATGGAGATTCCCATCATCTGAGACATCATCATCTGTCCCATCATCTACAACCCAGAAACGCCAGTCTTTGCATTTTGTCATTCACAGTACACCATCACCGGTTCACACAGAAAACGGAGCTGAGCTGCAACACTGTACCTCCTGACTTCCACTCTAAGGCCCAGTCTGGTTTCTCCTCTGCTAAACTGACCCACTTCATCACACAGAGGGGGGACCACCTTTCCCGTGAGGCTGTAGACGAGAAACTGGGTGCTGGAATGTTCTCCACCAATCTAAGAGTGACGGCTTCATGCTAATCATGACATATTCCTTAGCTGACTGTGATTTGAGATTTAAGCCATGACAAGTAAAGACACAATATGGATAGAACAACAACAACAATAACAACAAATCCCTGGAGTAATCATTTGGCAACCGGAGCCTAGAGAAGCAGTAGGATTTACTGGCTCAAAGTGTGGATGCTGGCATAGACGGCCTCTTTCAAGTCCTGACTCTGTTGTAAGTGACACAAGCAGTAATTTATAATGTCTCAATGTTAGAAGACGCTGGAGTATGTGGCTCTGCTCTGCTTGAGCAGCTTCCTGTCTGTAAAACGGTTCGACAGGAAGGTGCTAATGATAAACAAGTGGTAGCTGGTGTTGCTCCTGGAGACAGTGGTTCTAGACTCAGAGTCCAGTCTGCCCCTTAGTGCAGCATGGCACCGCCTGAGGCACACCTGCTGATGGAGGGCAGGCAGCCCGCAGGAAATCTGAAAAAGCCAACCGAGAACTTTCCTTTTTCCCTTCTTTTCATTAACTAATCACTTCTATTTAATTTTCAGAGATCCAGGGATCGAACCCAGATGTCATATAGACTAACACAGCACGCTTACACATCTGCGACTCTGATGATGTCTGATTGACAGCTGTCACCAGACTCAGCTTCCCCAACTGGAACAGAGTGGTAGTGCCTGCAGATGACTGGTGTATGGGCTATATGAGACGCCCATGGGAAGAGACCGACCCCGTGCTGAGCATGGGGGAACTGGAGAGAGACCCTTCACACGTCCCTGCCGTCCTCATACTCCACACTACTTCCATCATGTCTGACTCTTCCTACAGACTCCCCCTGGCTCTCTCTGTCCTTTCCCCATGGAAGGGAACTGTGTGCTGTGTGCCAGCTTCTTTTGTGGACTGAACACTTTAGTTTGTTTTATCAGTTTTTTTTTTTTTTTTTTTGCACTAACTTCATTCTAGTTGGAGGATGGAGACATGACTCAGCAGTTAAAAGCACTGGCTGCTCTTCCAGAGGACCTGGGTTCAGTTCTCAGCACCCACATGGTAGCTGATAACTATCTGTGACTGTAGTCCTGGGGGAAATCTAATGCCCTCTTCTGGCCTCCAGGGGCACTGCATGCAGATGGTGCACAAATACATGCAGGTGAAACACCAACCTACATAAATATAATTAAATTCTTTTTTTTTTTAAATCAAGATTGAATTCAGGTGGTCCTTATGAAATGAAGACTTCTTTCTATAGAATGATGGCTTATCACTTTGGAGGTTCTAAAGGAAACATGTTTGGGCTCCTCTTCCCAATTTACCGTATTAACAAGATGGTAGGAATTGCTGCATGGTTCATGAAGCACCTGGGTTTACAAGAGAACTCAAATGAGTAAGACTCACCTATCTGGACTGAGGATGTCAATTGGTACAGCGCTTACCTGATATGCATGAAACTCTGGATTTTATCCCTGGCACTGTATAAGCCAGACGTAGGTGGTGCATGCTTATAATCCCTGTACTTATGGGATAAAGTCAGGACGGTCAGAAGTTCAAGGCCATCCTTGCCTATATACTGAATTCGAGGTCAGTCTGGGCCACACCAGATACTATAAGCAAGACAGCTAACTTACCAATCTGTGGCAGCTTTAGCAGAGGAGTCACTTGAAGTTTCTTCGTGGCCGTTGTTTGATTCTGCTTCTGAATCTGGACAGCTTCTCTTCTCAGGAGAGGTCTGGAGAACTGAAAGAAAACCAACATGGAGCACTCAGAGGTCAAAGGGCAAGACCAGAAGCTGGCAGGGCTGAGTTCTGTTGCCTGCCTGTGTTCGGCAGCTCCTTTCTTCCAGTCCTGAGCCCTACCCCTGAACATCTGCAGACTTCTAGGGCATGCCACTGAAACAAGCATGTTCTGGGACTTGAACCCCACATTAAGAACCAGCCCCCAGATCAGATAGAACAGCTCATAGGAAGACAAGCTACTCCTCTCTGGTATCAGCTATCTACAGTGGGTAGAGAGTCCAGGCCCCACAAGAGGTAGGTTCCAGCAGAAGCAGCCTGTAAGAGCTGAAGAACACCGTGAGAGACGTAGCTGAGCGACTCCTGGTTCTGGCTGTCAGAATATGGGTAACACTAGCTGTAAAGACTCAACCATTCCAGAGGTGGCCCATTTCCACACTGTTCTGCAAGGCAGTTACCCGATGAGTCTCTAACATAGGAAACAAATACAGTTATTCCTTCCCGTGACAGTGGCACCCGCGACTAATTAGTCATGGCTCTGTTTTCCGCTGAACTCACTCCCGCGTCAAGTTTCTCAACACTGCGTTTCAAGTTCTCAGAGTATGGGTCCCCAACCCGCGGCACAGCACCACCAGGAAAATTTGAGGACTGTGTGGACCCGTGGAGCTGCTTTCCTCAAGCTCTCCATAGGCCCCTGATCCCTGTTGAGGTGTGAAGCCATGCTTCCCGGTCAGTGATAATTATCGCAGGAATTGCATTAGAATCACACAGGGAGATTTTAAGCAGTCCCAATTCCACCCTCAAAAGATCCTACAACTAGACTTGGGTTGGGACTGGCATCGATTATTAAGAGATGCCCAGAGAGCTTTAATACAGGGCCAGGGCTGAAAACCACTGTTCCTGCTGGTTTCTATCCATCAACCATGGAAGTGAAGAGAACCCACACCTACTTGCCATTCTCACTCAGACAGTCTAGAAACAACCAACCCAACCCAAAATACACCCAACAAAGGTAACCTATAAATGTGGCCGTTGCAGTATATTAAGGTACACAACTAAGTTACAGACTGTTATGATACCAGGTGTGATGCCATGCGCCGTTAATCCCAGCACTCGGGAGGCAGAGGCAGGCAGATCTCTGTGAGTTCGCAGCCAGCCTAGTCTACAGAGTGATCTGGATAGCCAGAGAAACCCTATCTCAATATATATATGTGTGTGAGTGTGTGTGTGTGTGTGACTGTTATGATGATAAGACACAACATGATAAAATAAAAAAGAAAGAAAGAAAGAAAGAAAGAAAGAAAGAAAGAAAGAAAGAAAGAGTCCGATGCTTTCTTCGCGTATGCTGGGGGGAAACCATGCTCTCGGTTTAGATTGCTAGCTTGCTTCCTTCAAAATAAATATCTGTGTGCAGAAAAAATGTAATTCTTTGAGTTATTTATTGTTGATAAAACCATCTGTTGCCCTTATTATTGCTATTATACAAATGCCAAAAGGACAAAGAGAAAAAATTTAATGGAACATTATTACATTTTTATTATGACACAAAAAGCATTATAACCAGTGAAAATGAGATGAAAGAAAAACAAAGCATGCAGAAGTGAAGAGCTATAGCTTGAAGCCCATTGGCCAGCTTCTGGCCTTGCCACCTGCATTCTCTTGATTCAAGATTGTTTGGCTCAAACTCACTTGTTATGCGAGGATAAGTTCCAGAACAGCAAAACTTGACATGAGAAACATAAGAGCTTGTTCCTGGGCACAAACAAATGTCTGTTCTTCATTCTGAAGGAAAAGTGCCTTAGCTGGGCTGAGGATGTGGCTCAGTGGTTGGAGTGATTGCCTGGCAAGCAGGAAGCTCCAGGTTTGAACTTCAACATTAAGCAAGAGAGAACATGGAGGCCCATACCTGTGACCCCAATACTCAGGAGAGACAAACAGGAGGGTGGAGGGTCAGAAGTTCGAAGCTTTCTTTTTTTCAGCTACATGGTTGAATTCTTAGTTAGCCTGAACTACATGAGCTCCTGTCTCACACACATACAACAACATGATAGGAAAGAAAGGGAGGGAGGGAGGGAGAGTCAAAGGAAGAGAGAGAAGGAGGGAGTGGGGAAAATCTCCAAAAGTGAACTTTTACCTTGTTTTGGGACCCAATTCAAGAGCACCAAGAGCTAGCTACACAGCACTGCGTGTGTGGAGAGCTGGGATTGCTGGCTAGCATCTCTATATATTTTACAACCTTAATTTTAAAAAGGAACAACGACAGTTTAATAGCAGTCCCCAAAGGCAAACGTCACAAAGAAAGGTCATGAAGGTAGCGAGACCCGCGACCGACCACAGTTGTGGCTTCCCCAGGAGGTCAGCGCATGCCCAGTTACGCTCTTGCTTTCTGATAGAAACTCACAGAATTTCTCTTCGCGTAATTGAAGGGGAAACTCATTCTATACGTCTCATTCATTTACACTTCACTCATCAAAAATATTGATTCTAAGAGCTATTTGAAGTATGAAAACCAAACAGCAAGCCTAGAAAATATTCCTAGTAAAGCTTAGATGAAGTCTGCACCTCCATCCCCAGCATGGCCTCCAGAACAGGAGAGGGATGGGTCCATCTCAGGAGATGAGGAAGTCAAGAGGATCAATCCCTTGAGTTCAAAGCAGGACCCCAAGTTATTAAGTATTGAAGGGCATCCTGGTGCAAGCGTGGATCACCTGGAAGCTCTCTGGCATGCGGATCCTCAAAAGAAAAGATGGGGGAATGGAAATGAGAGGCAGGGTGGAGGGAGGGAGAGACGAAGGAGGGGGGGAGGAGGAGGAGGAGGGGAGAGAGAGAGAGAGAGAGAGAGAGAGAGAGAGAGAGAGAGAGAGAGAGAGAGAGAAACAAGGTCACCTGTTTTAGGTGAACCAGTTACGCTAAAAAAAAAAATTAGATCAGTGACATCATGGGAAATCAAGTTATGAATGTGAGCAACAGCAATGGTCACCAAAGGTGAGCTGGGGACAGTGTACAGAGGGTGGCAGAGGCATCTCCAGGCCTGGATCACCTGAGTGTTTCTGGCTTAGCGAAGTGAGGCAGAATGGCCTGAATCAGACCGCACCCTGTGAGCTCCGCGTATTTCCCAGGAACACCAAAGTGAGTGTCTATTAGATTACCTTGAAATAAAACGGGAAGGCATTTCAGTATCTAGGGATTAAAGCAAGGTATTTGTGTTGGCTGGTTTTAAATGTCAACTTGATACAACGTAGAGTCTCTTGGGAAGACTGTCTCGGGGAGGGGCTGTCTAGACCAGGTGTCCTGTGCGCATGTCTGTGAGATTGTCTTGATTAAGCAGTGTGAGAAGAGCCAGCCTGAGAGTGGGCAGCGCCGTGCCTCAGTTCTGAGCGCTGGACCGTCTGGAGTAACAGAGGCGCGCCAAGCCCACGCATGCGCATTCATTTTGTCTCTGCCTTTGGTGATGGAGACGATGTGACCAGCTGTTTCCAGCTCCCGCCGATGTGACGTCCCCCGAGGTGACGGACTGCCACCTGGAAATGTGACCTAAAATAAACCTGTCCTCTCTGAGGTTGCTTTTGGTCACGGTGTTTTATCACAGCAACCGAAACAAAGCTAGGGCAGCGCGGCACACCCAGACAGCTTCCGGGCCCGGAGACGCAGATGTGTGAGGCGTGAGCAGAGAAGCTATTGAGTGATGATGATTGCTGTGGTGGCCAGAGAGTGCATTCCTCTTAAAGACAAAACAACAGCACATGTTCAAAGGCACTATAAGAGAGGCACAGGCCATTGCGTGCCAGCAAGTGTATGACATACACATACACATGCGTACACGTGGGGCAGAGGGCACATGGGGGGAGAGGTGGGGTTTCCCCTCATAGTTTCCCGTAAAAGCCACCTTGTGACAGCTTGGTTTTGAACTTCTAACAACTGGAGCTGTAAGAGAATACATTGTTTTGTCACTTAGGCCACCAGATTTGTGATAATCAGCTCTGGCTGCCACAGGAAACTAATACCGGGGCTGAAGAGTGTAACTTATTCCCTGTCATCTTCTCAAAAGGGGGTTGGGACAGGTGGCGAGGACTGAAATTACCAGAAGAAAGAGATCGGGCATAAACGACCTCTCGTCTTGGTGGGGACAGTTGGTAGGGGCTAGAAATGAGGACGAAGAGATAAGGGCATAAACAAGGACATTCTTATTTAACAAACGTTGTTGTGGCCCTGACACTGTATTTTAACTCATTTAATCTGCTTGGTTATCCTGACTAGAAACCAATATTATTCCCACGTTACAGCTGATGAATTTGAGGTAAAGGGACATTAAATTACTTATCTATGGGACAGGGAGATGCCTCTATGGGTACAGGCACCTATCCCCAAGCCTGACAACCAGAGTTCCATCCTCAGCACACACAAACTGTCCTCTGACCTCTACATGAGCTGTGGCATGCTGTGAACACACACGTGTAAGGAAATACATGTGACTTTAAAAATGACTTGTCCGGCATCAGGTAGCAGAGCCAGGGTTGGAACTGAAATCATTTGGCCCTAAGTCTGAATTCTTTAGTTCCCCCCTTATTTAGACACAAGAACAATAAATAATCTTGCCCATCTCTCTCCCTTACAGATGACACAAGAATCCAGACTGGCTCATGTTCTTTCTTGTTCCCGGGGTTTAATGGTCCCAAGTCAGTCACTGAGAGCGGAGTCTAGACTGGTGTTTGGGGACCCACCCGGAGGATAATCCCCATCATTGTCTCAGTTGGCAGCAATGGAAATCTAGCAGGCTTTTTGGAGGGTGATCTAGGCTAGCTAAACTCCTGCTCTCCTAAGAGCTTGGGCAAAGGTTGTCACGGCACCTGGCGGATGCAAGAGCCAGGCCACCCCTCCTGAAGGTGCACTGGCAGGCTGCACAGGGAGCCAGAGCGCTTTCCCCCAGTGACAGCTGGTCAGCAGCTGCCTTGTGGGAGGCCCCACAGGCGACTGTCACCTTACCTTCAAGAAGAGGCCCTCACAGAGACACTCTCCCCCACCCCCACTCCACATTAAAACTCCTAGTCTTCAGCTTCAGCACACAAAATAAGTGCAGTCATTTCAGGCCTAGAAAGGCGGTCCCTACTTTGATTCTGCGGCCCTTAGTGCTGACCATTACCCCAGCTAAACTTTTAGGCTCAGAGAAAGTCCTACCTGGTAAAGGCAGTTACCTTACCGGCACAGGAAGTTTAAGTGGAAGTTTTTTCATATTCTATAAATTCAAACATCGTCATCTGAAGAAGGCCCCTTCCCTCTCTGCATGGTGGGAAGGTCATTCAATTCTCTTCCTTCTCCAGTAGTTGGATTTATTTCTTGTAATTAATTCCCTGTGTGCTTCTTAAAGGGGGGGGGGAGGAGTTGGTGGCTTCCAGAAGTGTGGCCTTCGCGTGGCTGTGCTTGCTGGCCAGTTTAGTGACCCTCTTAAACTCACAACAGAGGTGTCTGTTGTTATCCGTGTGATAGGAAAAGAACATGTTTATGCTGCTGACAATCAAACCCAGAGCCTTGCACATGCTAAGCACATGCTAAGCACACGCTCCACCACTGAGCTATGCCCCAGAGCGTCTCACAGGCTTCTCTGTATTGTTTTCATGACAGTCATCAAAATGTTCTACCCCGATGGGGTGTTGAGAACGTGGGGGGAAGAACAGCAGGCCAGGAGCTAGGAAGTCCTGCTAACAGGGCATCTCCCAGCAACCATGGAGGACAGCCTGGAGTGGGGTTCCTCACAGGCTCCCACGGTGAGAGTTAAGGGAAGGCAGGCCAGGAAATGTATATAAACCATACACATTGCTGTGCAGAAGTCTAGGACGCCAGGAACCCAATATGCTTCTTAGCTAATCAAACAGCTCCCATCTCTTGGAAATTGTCTTTTTCCTCAATGCTGGGGGTGGAACCTTGGTCCTCACACAGGCTAGGCCAGTACTGGACCCCTGAGATACAACCTCCCGCTTGGATCTTTCCAGCTCAAATAGTTCTGGCTTTCTACATAGTAAAATTACGTACTTGCAACAACTTTTTCTTAAAAAGATAAAATGTCTGTAGCAGTTTTACTCATGGTCACCAAGAACTGGAAACAACCTAAATAAATATCCTTCATCTAGTGAGTAGAAAAAAAATGTATGACCCGGTCAGACACAGGGTCCTGCTTGGTACTGGAAAAGGAGGAACTCCTGACCAACACAGCAATACAGGTGAACATCCAAGGGAAAGATGGCACACTATAAAGTCTGCACGTGGTGTGACTCAATGTATAGAAAATTCTGGAAAGGGAAAAACTACAGAGACAGAAGACCCATCGGAGAGCAGGAAGATAAAAAAGATCCAGACGGCCAGAAGGCGCTCTCTGGAAATACGCATCCTCTCAGCTGTGCAGGCATGTGCTGTCTGTGTGCTAGCCCCGTCTTATCAAACTTAATTTTACTGTATTAAACTGCATCATAATAAAAACCATCAAGAGGTTGTTCAGATTAAAGGTGTGGGGGGTACTCTTTTTCTGCAGGCTAGACCTAGTCCTGGAAAGCAGGGCCCACCTTTAGCTGAGGAGGAAGGAGGAGGGGAGATGGTCGCTGACCAGAGACTGTGTGCATCATTGACATAGCTGGTTTTGACACTAAGTACTTGGCGAGGGGTCTGTGAAATCAGCTCTGGTCGCCTGTACATCTCGAGCATCACAACTTTATTGACGAGAATGGCTCCCAGCTGTCACCCTTGCCACAGCGCCTGTTCTTGGCGAGATTCAGACTTCCCGGCCACAGCAAATCAAACGAGGATCCGGCTATGGCTCATCAAGCTGGGGTTTGAACTCCTGGCCAAGTGGCCGTCACTCAGCTGTTACGCCGCCAATCGTGCAGGCCCACAAAGGTCTTCCAGCTCTTCAGACGTCTGAAAGGCAACCTGCTTTCCACACCAGCCTCACCCAGTCAGGGGGATAGTTTGACTCCGGTCTCTAGAACGTCTGGCTTTGCAGGAACCCAGAAAGAGTTACTGGTTTCCAGAACAGATTGTGAGAAGGGCCTTAAGCAGTGAGGAGGGGAAATGGTGTTAGGGCCTCAGGAGCTCTCAGTACTACTAGGCTCGAAGGCTCGAAAGCAAAGACGAAAACAAAACCACTAAAAGGCCTGTCGCATGCTATTTTTTTCTCTTGTTGGATAACCCAGACACAAGTTAAGACTCAAAAAAAAAAAAAAAAAAAAAAAAAAAAAACCCCACATTCCTTCATAAAGATGCTATTGTAATTATATTTGTGATTTGACAGGTGCTTTTCTATCTGAAAGTAAGAAAGGCTTTCTGAAGTTCCAGCATTACTATGCTCACCTTAGAAGAGAGTCTTGCAGGTTTTCTTCCCCCTGAAGAAGTTAGAAAGCAGTGGGGGGAGGGGGGGCAGGTGATGAACAATTGCTACCTTTCCTCAGGTGAAGGGGTTGTGGGGGAGGGGTACGGGCAGGGAAACTTTCTATGTACCATTGTCTTTACAGCAGCCCTGAGACTTGGATCTGTTAAATTTCATATCTGACGAAACCAAGGCCCTGAGGCTAAATAATTTTCTCCAGGGAGGAAATTCTCCAGACATGATAGAATGTCTATAACCCTAGAGCTTGGGGAAGGGGAAGCTGAGGGATGGTGACTGAGACAGGCAGATCCCTGAAAACCCACTGCCCGGCTAGTCTAGGGAAAGCAGCAAGCTCCAGGTTTAGTGAGACAACTTGCCTCAAATAATAAGATGGGGAACTAGGTGGTGATGATGCACACTTTTAATCCCAGCACTTGGGAGGCAGAGGCAGTTGGAGCTCTCAGTTCCAGGTCAGCCTGGTCTACAGAATAAGTCCCAGGACAGTTAGGGTTGTACAGAGAAACCCTGTTTCAAAAATAAATAAATAAATAAAAATAAAAAATAACAATAGCAATAACAACATCAGCAACAAGATGGGGAGCAATAGAAAAATGCCTGATATCAACAGCTTGCCCACATTCACCCCCAACACATACACACATACAGAGAAGAGTGTACCTACACACAATATACATATACACTACACATACAATAACTTTCTCCAAGCTAGATGAGAAAGGATGGGATACCCATTGTTTCTACTCTGAATTCCATTTACATAGAACAGGATTTTAACTCTCTCCAAAGTTTTGACTGGTGCACATATCCATGGGCAATGGCCAAATAGAGACCTGGTAGAATTTCCAGTCCCAAGGGCACCATCTCTGCTGCTGCCACCAAATGTAGTTTTTAACTGAGTCTCTATTCTTCTATTTACCAGTAAAGACTTGGGAGTCAGATGTTGGGGTGAAAACCTGCTAGATCAGAAAAGCCAAGAAGCAACCAATTGACCTTCCTTTTTGGCCAGAGACCCAGCAAGAGAACAACATCTCTCAAGCTGTCCCAAACCCAAAAGACCCCGAATCTGCAAGTCTCTCCCCGTTTCTTCCTGTGAGTCTCTCTATCCATCCTCCTGACTTCACCATGCTCTCTATGGTTAATTCCTGTCAACCAGTTGCTAGCTCCAATTCCTGACCCAAGGTTGATTTAATTCACACAGGCTCAGGTTTCACAGTGCGGTCAGGTTTCACAACACCTCTCCCATAGGCAAAGCTGTCAGAAGTCAAGCCCTGTCTTTATATGTTGAGAGTCAGAAACTCCCAGGTAGCAGGAGAGCAGATGGAGAAGTCTAGACCTCACCCTGAGACTCCTCCCACCGTGTTCAGTGAGACAAAACCTTAGAAGAAGGAGATGGCACAGTCTGCAGGTTAAGGCTCATCTCAAACCCAGGAGCACCTAGAGATATCTCCTCCTCCAGATGTTAAAATAGGTGAGAACACCGGAGAAGGGAGGCAGCTGCTTCCTGCCCTCCTGTTAAGAGCTTGTCTGTCCTCACACCTGTGTCTTCTCTGCCTCCAGCTCTTGCTTTGAGGAACTTGGGCCTGTGTGTGAAACAGCCAGGGGGCTTCCTAAGAAACAGACTAGAAAGCCAGACAGTGCAACAGAGACAGAGCAATAAACAGGGACCAGAAGGGACACAGCAGCCTTGCTCACTGTTTCCCTTAAGGGCGGGGTCTCTTGTACCCCCTCTCCTGATTGGTGTGTGAGCCAAAATCTACTCATACACAGCTTTATTGGAATGAAAAATAATATGTATTCGATCTTTTGCGGCTGCAAGAATCATGAGCCATTGTACAGCATATCCTTGGTTATGATAATGACTTTTCAAATGTAATTGTATGTGTTTATTGTAGAATACTACATTTACATGAAGACACATGTACACATTATATATATATATATATATATTTTTTCCCTAAAACTCCCTTCTAATGAGTATTGACACCAGCATCCCTTAAGGGGAGCATGTTCTAGAACTGTGTGTAGAGCTGGAGAATTTGAAGGCCCAGTGAATCTAACTTTTTATCACGATGTAGGAGCCAGCCATGATAAGCTCAATAGAAACAGACCACCCAAAGGAAGTTCTTTACTTCCAGCCATTATCACCTGCCACGTAGGACTTGGCCATTGATGAGTTTAATAAGGCCTGAGTCTCAGTAGTTTACCATGAAGTAAAACCAAACTGAGATTACCTGAGCACCACCCAGGAACAGACCATCCAAAGGAAATGCCTAACGTTCCAACCACTGTAGATAGGGTCACCTGTCAGCACACACTCACCAGGACACCCCTAGACAAATGTCAGCCAATCAGGGGTCCTGAACCTTAGAAATCCCTCACCCCCACCTTTACTACTATAAAAACCCAACTTTACCTAGGCTCAGGGCTCTCAAGTATTCCAATATGTTGGACACATTGAGAGACCGAGTTTGCAAACTTGTATAAAATACAGGCTCTTTGTTTTTGCATACAGGACTCAGTCTCCTTGTTGGTTTCTGGGGGACTTCGCAAATCTGGGCATAGCAATGACAGCCCAGCAAAAAGCAAGTATTTAACAAGCAGGAGAATTTAAAATAAAGATTCCTTCACCTAACAATATCTGTGGACTGTAAAGAAAAAAAAATCTGCAATTATCTAGTTGTTATCCCCATCATGGGCACTAAAGGAAACAGAATTTTTAGTGGGAGGGGAAAGAAAGCATGCTGCCACTGTGCATCCCAAGTCCTGTAAATTTTTCTTTGAGATTTTATTTATTTTTATTTTATGTGCATCAATGCTTGCTTCAGTGTATATCTGCACACCATATGCATTCAGTTCTCATGGAGGCCAGAAGAGGGCGATGGATCCCCTGGAACTGAAGTTAGAGCTCATTGTCAGCTGTCATGTAGGTACTGTGAATTGAACCTGGGTCCTCTGGAAGAGCTGCCAGTGTTCTTAACTACTAAGCCATTTCTCTGCCCCACCCTACTCCTTTAAGTAATGTTTGTTTGTTTGTTTGTTTGTTCGTTTGTTTATCCTGAGGCAAGCTTTCTCTGTGTAGCTTTGGTTGTCCTGGAACTTGCTCTGTAGACCAGGCTAGCCATGGACTCACAGAGATCCACCTGCCTCTGCCTCTGCCTCCTGAGTGCTGGTATTAAAGGGGTACACCATGGTTTAAATTTTGATTTTGAGGCAGGGTTTCACTGTACAGTCCAGGCTCAGCCTCCTGATAGAAGCACACCACCACCAAGCCATTGAAAGTTAAAAAAGGAGGCAGTTTAGCCAGGTGTGGTGATGTATACCTTTAATTCTTACTCTCTGGAGGCAGAGGTAGGTGGATCTCTGTGAGTTTGAGGCCAGCCTGGTCTACATAGTGAGTTCTGGGACAGCCAGGGTTATATAAAAAGACCCCGTCTTAAAACAAAACAAAAGGCAATTTAAGGGTTTGAGCCATTTTAAACACTAAAAATGTGGTTCTGTCGCAGGGTAGGATCAAGCAATCTGGAAGCAAAGCTTGCTCTTCCTTCTGAAAGGCACTCTGAAGCAGCTCCATTCTGGTGGCCCCACAGGCAGCTGGCTTAGAATGTGTACTCACAGGTTCAAGGCTCCCCTTAGTGAGAGAAGTGGCCATAGTTGTTGACACTGGCGCCATCATCTGATGACACCTGTGTGGTTTGGCAGGGCCAAGGCGGGGAGCGGGTGAGCACTCTGATGGAGGAGGGTGAACGGGAAGTTTCCACGGCACTAACAGCTTCAGTGAAAATATGCTGTGAACTACCAGGCTGGGTTGGCATGGAAAAACCTAAAGAACGAGGCTGCCACTGTAGATGCTTGAGAAATTCTCCGTGGGTTGTTTCTTTTGACACTAGTCATTGAGGGATACATGTTTTGTTTGTTTTCTTCAGAGAATGAATGTAGCTAGGCTCTTTTTCTGCAACTCAACGGCTAACCAAAAAGTAATAGATTTGTAGCGGCATAAATATAACTTAATATTTCACTTGGAATGTCCCGACTAGCTGAGTCTTAGTATGTGCTGTCTTGTTACCTGGTTTTCTTACAGAGAGCACTTTTCTCCGTCAGAATTAATGGAAGCAACAAAAGAAGCCAAGGTAACTGACATTCGAAGTTATTCCCCAGTCCCTAAAGGAAGCCAGCAAAGAATGGTTGGCTCCGCCCCCTCAACTCCTACAGCTCCTGGAAGCTCGCACCGCCTGCTGCTCGGGGACGCCACGCAGGAAACGAGTCCTCTCGTACCCAGGGTGTTTTCTCCGTCTGTTTTCTCTCCAACATTTGAGCGCTGGCTGCTGCACCTTTGGGCCGGGAGAGGTCTCCAGACCACCAGCTCATGTATTTGAAAGGCATCTGTTTATTTTGAAAATGCAAATCTGTCTACCTCAAAGACCGAATGGGAGGGAGAAGTGATTTCAGCCTGGAGTTCCTTCCTTCTCTGCCTCGCACCCAGGGCACTGGCCACTTAACTCAACCCCTGGGAGCCCAGGGAAGAATCCACAATTAAACTGAGCAGGCTCACCGCTCTAGAATCAGCTGGGCGGGTCATGCGGGGTCTGGTTTAAAGCACCTCTGAGGTCCTTAACGAAAGAACACGGGGCTCCTTGTTGAGGGCTGCCCGGAGGAGGGCAGGATCCTGGGGCCAGAGGCTCCTATCAGTGGCCGCCCAGTCCTCAGGAGCAGAAAGTAGCAAGGTTAATGCGGACTTTGATCTCTGACGAGGCGTACCAGCTAGAATTAATTTACATTTCAGATGAAAAAGGCTGACAGTATGAAAAGGCAGCTTGTTGCTGGTATTCGAACGTGCGGTAATAGATCGGGAATTCTGAGAGGAAGTTCTGAGGACGGGCTAAGCTGCGCTGGGCTGCTTTTATTGGGAAGGAGATGAAAGGAAAACAAATTTTGCTCTGTGCTGCTCTGCAGCAACATGTAGGCCAAATGCTTCCTAAATTTTAAGGGCTGCTCTCTCTCTCTCTCTCTCTCTCTCTCTCTCTCTCTATCTATATATATATATATATATATATATATATAACGTATCTCGGCAACGTCATTAAATAAAAGAAGAGCTGGAAATACAAACAAATGGGTTCCACAGGATCGAAATTTCAAAAAAGTAATTTATGAGGAAAACAATTAGTCAGAAATTAACCTCAGAAATGGCTGTGTCGAGCTGGTCACCTGCCTCTTTATGTAGTTTTTGTTGTTGTTGCTTTATGTGGACAGTTCTATCTGGGGCATTTTCTATGGCAGGAAAGGGGGCTTATGGGGAGACAGTTGTACCAAATCACAACCCTAGCCCCAGTCCTAACCCTAAGGGCGCATCAGGTCCTGTCCATTTTGTCAGCTGAAGGCAGAGAGACTCCACCTGCTTGCTGCCACCCTGGGCACTGAGGCGTGGGTGTGACCTTCACGCCCAGGTGAGAGCCCCTGCAGAACTGGCTAATACACATTTTAATGCTACCTAGTGGCTGAGAACACTGGGGGTGAGGCTAAGGGGGGTGAGTGCTTGCGAAGCTAAAAAGAAAAGGGAGGTGCTTTAGGAAGACACAGAATTACTCTTCCCTGGTACCTGCCCACGCACTCCCACCCATAGTTGTCTTCAGACAGAGGTCATGAGGCCAGTCTGTTTTTACTTAGTGTTCACCTGGCCCTCAAATGTGATTTTCAGACATTTCATGATTTTCATATAATGGACTCAATGGATCAACAGCATACAGGCTTAAAGTTTTTATTCTAAGACATATGTTGAGCATATTGCAAAATCTGAGATCAGCTGGTATCCTGTGTGTGTGTGTGTGTGTGTGTGTGTGTGTGTGTGTGTGTGTATTGGCAGTAAGTAGTGAACATAAGATGCACTTGAGTTTGGGTTTCTTAAGCTGCAACAAGAAATCGTTCACTTTTCACGGGGCTTTGAAGTGGCAGAGGTTAGAAATCGCTAGAAATGGTGTTAAGTGTGACACGTCTGCATTTAAAGGCCACCTCTACTCCCGAAATATCTGAGTTCTTAGTGAAGATGCCTGGCCTCCACCACGGCCTAAGAATTCTGAGCAGGACCCTTTGGCTGAGTGGCCTGCTGGAGAAGATCACAGCTGTTTGAAGGCTCCGCCTCTGGCCCCCCTGCCCCCCACTTGCTTCCTGCTGCAGGATTGCCCTCCACAAGCACATTCCATCTCCAGTTTCTTGCACCCCTGAAACTCGGCATGGTCAAGATCCTGTGTCCCCTAGAACCTCAGTTTGGGATTTACAACTTCAAACTAGGGAGGGAACCTGACTTGGCAGCCATGCAGGGCATGCGGTTTACAGAAGGACTCAATGACTCCTGAGCCGGGAGTGGATTTATAAACCAGGAACCAAGGTTCACAGCTCTCAGGCTGCTAAGGGCAAGTGGATCCCAAGATCCACTGGGTGCTCTTGTGGGGCCCAGAAGATTGTGGTAGCCACGCAGACGTGGATTTTTGGGTATCCCCGAGTCTCCCTTACAAATCATCTCTCTCTCACACACACACCCTGGTTTTTCAAGACAGGGTTTCTCTGTGTAGCCCTGGCTGTCCTGGAACTTGTTCTGTAGACCAGACTGGCCTCAAACTCACAGAGATTTGCCTGCTTTGACTTCCCAAGTGCTGGGTGGGATTAAAGGCTGGCACACCACAACCAGGCAACACTGGTCACTAAGACGATGGACTTAGGACTCCAAGAAAGAAAGAGACGTGTCCAGGAGCAACATCATAGCAAGTGTGCTCAGTCCAAACTGCCTAGCTTTCAAAGACCAGCTCTGCTGTTAGCAAGCTGGGTGATAATGGATAAGTTATATCCCTTCTCTGTGCTCCAGATTCCTCTTTTATTGTAGTAGGAATATAATAAGAAGACTCCTCAGAGTCTTCTTAGGAAGCATGGCCTCTGGTAAATGAGCACGGTGCCTCAGCCAGAAGAGCTGCCAAAGGAGGTGAGCCCACCCTTGCAGACACACTGCAGGACTCTCGACTCACCCCCGTGCCCCACTGTCATCAGCCTTTCAGCTTCTCTGAACTCATTTGCCTGGAGTCACAGAACATTTCAAGTGGACGCTGCCAACGATGTTTTAATTACCTGCTTGAGCACGGACCGCAGAATCACCCCTTCTGTGGCTGATTTGCTTAAATTTCCTCCGAGCATCATATCCTCTCCAGGCTAAAAATATAAAACCATGTGCCGGGAATGACATTAATTTTAAAACGTGCCAGAGAATTGATATAAGCTGTCCAACCTCCAATCTGTTTCTCGCGTTCCCTCCCCCACCCCTACCCCCACCCGCCCCTTCTCCCTGAGCCTGAAACCAGCATATGTGGTACAGTGTAGGAAGGGTCTTTCTGAACTCTTGGTCAACTTTTCAGAATGCTTCTGAGGAACTGTTTTTAGCCAAAGAGTGATTTTTCCAGAACATTTTGAGTTCTATTTAGTAATAGTGGGCGCCCCTGGCCCCAGGAGAGGCAGTTTACTGTCTTCCCAAGCCTGGAGGAAACCCTGCCTTGAGCACCCATGTTTAAGCTGAGGGTTAGGGCTCAGAGGGATGATGGGGGGGGCACTGAGCTGGCCCAGTCCTTTTAATCACTTCATGTCCAGAAGAAAGGTATAATTGGAAAGGAAGAGGGAGAACATAGGACCAACATCTTCCACCGAAAGGAAAGACAAAGAAGAAAGCCAAGAGGAGAGAGAGAACAGAGCGCAGGAGGCAGCCATCCTTCAGATGCACAAAGCCTCCACCCAAGATGAGCAGCCATCTTCTGTGTCCCCACGTGGGCCTGAGCATCGTCAAGTCTCTGGACAAGCTCATGAGGGCCAAGGCACGCTAAAGCACGCCACAGTTTCTTGTTATGAGAGTATCAAGAAATTCATCTTCCAAGTTCAAGGTCCGGAGCTTGCATGAGAGTCCAGGTATTGTTCCGAGGATCCATGGCATACGTATGTGGACAGAGGCACCAGCAGGCTTGTGGACAACCTAGAGGCTGGTTTCCTCTGTTTATAAATCCGGTCTGTGCTACAAAACCCTACAAGGATGGTGTTGGTCATTGTGACAGTACAATCCGGGTATCACCCGAAGTGTATATCATCTGTCATTTCAGGAGATAGCCCGTGTGGAGTGATAGAGTTGGACATCACTGGTCAGCTCACATTGCCTTTGACTTATGAATCCTCCCAGGTGTTCTAATGGCTTGTATGTTTGTCTCTCCTTGAGGTCAGAGACCATAGAGGGGTGCCCTTGACTACATCCCCAGCACCTAGTACGAGGCTTAACTCAGATTCCAGTAGATACTGGAAAAATGTTTGCTGAAGTAAGAGGAGAGACAGGGGGAAGAAGAAAGGGAAAGGGGAAACCCTAGGCGAGTGGCCCCCAGCACTCAAGGAAATACCAAGAGGTAACACTGGCCAGAACCAGGCCGCATACCTGACTGGATGGCTATGGCGGCCTTCTCCCTCTTCTCTCTGGCTTGTTTGTATCTCCTGGCTCCCAGCCAGCCCTTGGTATATGCCTGCAGCATGACCACTCGGCCTAAGACTTCTCGCAGAAGCAAATTTAATTGTTCCACGTGGTAATATTTGAGAAAAACCTAAAAGGAATCATTGTTTTAGTGTTACATTTGGGCTTCCCGACAGAAAAATCCCTCCACTCCAGCCTATTCTCCATGCAAATATTAAAGCCATGGTCTAAGTAAATTTATGATTTAACTTATGCATACATTGGTGATTTCTGAAGGAAATCTAAAATGGGATTGCAGGGCTTAGACAAGCCCAGGTGTTATTTGGGAGTGCCTCCCTACAATTGGGAGTTCCATTTCCTCAGCCCAGCTCTGAGGGAGGTGTTGAGCAACAGGCCCAACCTGAGGTCAGCAGATAGTCTGGAGGCCGGGAGACCCTGATGACCCCCAGTGACCTAATTTCCAGAGAGGAAACCCACACGCAGGCTGAAACTGGCCTTGCAGAATTTAACCATAAAAACCTGGGCTCCCACAGAGACATGATGTTTCCCCAAATGAAAAGCTACACACGACAAAAGTAAAATCAGAGTCGGCAATAAACAGCGCAGGTCGAACACAAGAAACGGGCGAAACTCTAAAGGGAACTCATCACTACCATGACTATGATTTATATGCTAGCATGTGTGCTCGGTTATGAAATATGGAAAAGGGGACATTCTAAAGCGCATCCAAAGATCTCTTTCTAGAAATGCTAAAAGGTTCTCAAATTACAGAACAGTGTATGAACCATCCTCCTATGGCTCGTGGGTCCCGGAATCAGAGTTAAGACCGGCAAAACCATTTTTAAGTCAGAGTCCTGCGTGCTATGGTATGCCGGTACAAACCCACGCGAGCGAGTTATCCACGACAAGAGAGCACCACAGGTGACAGTCTGAACAATAGGGAGAGAGGGCTACCTTTGTTTTCCCCAGGACCCAGCGATCTAATCTGGACTTTTCCAAGATAGCAACACAGCTCTCTTTGTTAGCAGGTGGTGTTTGATGCGCTCGGAACGCCAAGTAATAATACCTAGAAAACAAAAGAGCAAACAGCCTCTTCGGTCACCCCTTAATTTAATGGTAGAATTGTTCAGGACCCACTGGAGAGTCTCATTTTTCTCCTAACTAGTAAATTTTTCTGACTGTCAATAATAGCCCAGTAAGTAGTGAAAGATGTACGATTTATACCTCATTTCTTTGCTTTTCCCTATGTTCATATTTTTTCTTTTAATGTTGTCTTTTTTTCTAACCCATATTCAATGTCTATTTTTTTGTCTTTCATATGCAAAAATTAAAATATCTGCTCGGTTAGAATGCTGGGATTCAGAAAGCTGCTCTAGTGAATACCATAGCTGTAAATGCTAAGGTTTAGAGTGCACTGCAGGGCTTTTGACTGGGCTTAGAAAAGTCCCATCTGAGGCATAGTGTTGCTGGCAGGTGATCCCTAAGTTTCTGTCTGAAGGAGGCATGTCCGCTCTTAGCACATTTGCTTTCTCAAATGCCTTCATTTTCGTGACCGTCTAAACTGTACGAAGAAAGGGCTTCAGGGTAGGGTCAAAGAGTACCACTGCAGAAAAGGCCAGGTGTTTTATCCTTGCTCATAACCAGGTTCATGGTTGTGTCCTTATAACAAAAGGCACAGTACCAAGGGAAAGGCACACATATTTATTTGATGCCAGTTCTCTATGGCATGGGAACCTTCTTTCATGAGGAAATGAAGTCCTCAGACACAGTCATTCTTGAATACTCTTATGCCAGGTTTGAAAAAAAAAAAAAAAGACAAGCTACACAGAGAAAAATACAGACAAATTTAACAGCAGAGGTCTCTCTCTGTCTCTCTCTCTCTCTCTCTCTCTCTCTGAGACAGGGTTTCTCTGTGTAGCCCTGGCTATCCTGGAACTCACTCTGTACACCAAGTTGGCCTCAGACTCACAGAGATCCACCTGCCTCTGCCTCTGCGCCACCACTGCCCAGCAAGTTCTCAATAGGAACAATGAGAGCGAGAGAACAGTGGATCAAATCCTGAAAGCACCAAAAGAAAATAAATCCAACTGTCAGGGAAGACAACACACAAAAACAAAGGCAAGAGAGGACTATTTAGGACACAATAAAAGCTGAAAGAATTTATCCCTAGATGATCTTCTCCTAAAGAAATGCTAAAGGAAGTCCATCACTGAAGAAGGAAAGTAGTTCCAGATGGGAGAATCACTCTATCGAAAGGACTGAAGGGCATGCTATGAGAACTATCTAATGGTAACTATCCAAAATACTTTTCTTATGACTTAAATATCTCTACCCTATTGTTACTGAGCCAAAATAATAGTAATATATCGGATTTATAATACACAGAGACATGAAATATAGGACGAGTATAGCATAAAGATCAGGAGAAAAGAAACCGAAGTGGGTTATCACAAGGGTTTTTGCTGTGTGGAAAGGCACAGTGTGGATTTAAGGTAGGCTAAGAGAAATAAAGATGCGTGGTATAAATCACGAAGCAAGCCCTAAAATAACCGAGCAAAGAGCTACAAGTAACAGATCAACAAAGGAGATAAAATGAAACTGTGCAAAATGTTCAATAAATCTTGAAGAAGGCGGAGGAGGAGACAGTGATGGCAGCCACAAAGATCAGATGTGACTAATAAAAACCATGTAGCAAAATGTCAGAATAAAACCAACCATATGAGTAAGAACGCCAAAGGGAACATTTTAAACTTTGCTACACACACACACACACACACACACACACACGCACACATTCTCGTGACCTCTCTGTGTGTGTGTGTGTGCTTGCATGCTCGTGCACATATGTGTGTGTCTATCTCTGTCTCTTTCTCTCTCCTGGCTACTCACACCCACACCCTCACACCCACACACACCCACACACACACACACACACACACGTTTACTCTGTGTCTCTGAAGTGCTTGATGAGCCCCATCCAGGCCCTATTGCTGTCCTTTGGACAGAGACAGCTATAAGCTGCTTCTTCTTATTGCACTATTTTTGTTTGTTTGTTTGTTTGTTTGTTTGTTTGCCTTCATATATATGTCTGTGTGAGGGTGTTGGATTCCCTGGAACTGGAGTCACAGACAGTTGTGAGCTGTCCTGTGGATACTGGGATTTGAACCCCGAGTCCTTTGCGAGAGCACTTAGCGCTCCTAATCAGTGATCCATCTCTCTAGCCCCTTGCTCTGCTTCTTATGATGCCGCAACAGGGTAGAAACCAGGCCTTCCCACCCCCTTGAAACAAGAGGATACGGCAGGTGACTCCTTTCCTCATTACCAGTTCTTCCTCAGGTGGAAGAATTCCGGCCCTTGAATGGCGTGTGAGCAGCTGGGGTAACCAGTCCCACAGCCCCTTCACATGCCCACAGGCCTCAGAGACTTCCTGTCCTGGCGAAACTCTGCGGCTCGGTGCTCCAGGGGCCTAGCTGACCCCTCTAAGAAACATTAAGACACTGGAGGGAGTGGAGTTATTGATGTGTGTGCGTCCTTTCTATATGCCACATCCACACACCCGCCATCTGCCTGTCTGCCTTTGAATAGAGGAGGAAGGCAGAAAGAAGACGGCTCACAGTTGGGAACACGGTAAGAGGACAATCCGAGACCATCTTCTCATGTGAACACAGGCCTCTGCCCCCGTCATATTTGTGTCTCTGGAGCCCATGCCCCCCCCCACGGCATGGTCTGACTCTCTAAGTGGCACCTGGGATGCCCACGCATTTCTGCCTCTAGAACCAGGGTGTTCCCGTGAGGAGCTGGATTATGAGGCTTTCGCTAGCGGTGTCGACTTCCTACGGCTGAGCAGCAGCTGCGAGGCTCCCATCCACCAGCCTCGTGTTTGGAGTGGGATAGGAAAGTCATTTGTTTCCCAGTGGAAAGCTGTACGCATTGTTTTCCTAGACCCGTGTGGGTTATCAGAGTCTAGCCTTGCTCTTCCTCTCCGAGCCGCTCTGCGGCTCTTTCTAAACAGCTGGCACAGGGCAGCAGCTGTAGCTCGGTGGTGAAGGGCTGGCTTAGGATACACAGCGCCGTGAATGTGTATCCTCAGCACTGCTGAATGGCAGCTCCTGATAGATACAGAAAGTCAGCGGAGCCTGGTGGCATCTTAATTGATTTCTTCCCTACTCTGGAAAGCCAGTATTGTCCCTGCTTGTTGTTCATCGCAATGTTCCTTTGCTTCGCAGAAGCCGTGCCGCCTAGACCTTTCCTACCGACGATAACATCCGCCTGGTCCCTCTTATCATATGTAGAAAATGAATGCTTTGAACACTTCTGTATTCCATTCGTGATTTTTGTCTTCTTCTGTATGTTATCTTCTGACAAGAGAAAGACAGAATGCAAATACCCAGGCTAGAGGGACTTGGCCCAAAAGGCACACACAGTCACGTCTTAAGTCAGGCAGTCCTTGCTCCTGGGCTGACAACACTGGGCAGTCCTAATGGGCTTAGCGAGTCCCAAACCACATATGACACCTTTTCTATGAATAATTTTCAAAAGTAAAATACCAGTTCGTAGAATATGTCCATGATAGACTCTACCAATGGTCAAAACATTTTCTTTAAGAGGTCACACCAATTTATAATACTTGAATTTATCTCTCTCCACCTAAGTTCAAGGAGTCTGAACTTACTGATGCCTGCCAACATATATACCAGATGATACAGTTATCCCTCAGTATCCGTGGATACTGGTTCTAGGATGCTCAGGTTCAGAGTTTTGAGGGGAAAAAAATCTGTGCATGCTCAGTACAGATGTGAACTTTCAAACAATATTATCAAGACAAGTTGGTCAACTCTGTTGGTACTGAACCCACGGATGTGAGAGCTGACTATTGAACTGTGCTCTTAATTTTCATTTTCTTTTAAAACAATGTATTTATACTATACTATTATTATTATTGTGTATGTATGTGTGTGAGTGAGTGTGTGTGTGTGTGGTGTGTGTTTGTGGGTACGCATTGATGCCAAGTGCATCTGTGGAGGTCAAAGTTCAACTTGTGGGAGTTCACCTGGGTCATTTTCGAATTTGTTTGCCTACACTGTCTCCATGTTTTCTGTATTATGCTGGTTTCTCAGTCTCCTTTGCTTATTCACAGATACGATTTTGTGCAATCTCTAGTTCAGGTATTCCCAACAGGCTCTTATGGTTGAGGGTCAGTCCTCAAAGTGGTGGGTTTTGGAGGTAGCTAAAGTTTTAAGAGCTGGGGCCATTATGAAATGTTAGGTCATTGGAGGCCACCTGGAAAAGATCATTACCAAAGCCTGAGTCTGTCACCTATGCCTCTGATGTCCTGTGACAAGAATGTGGACTCTTCCAGCCACTGTCATGGCTCTAGGATACAAACTCTCCACAGCTGATCTCTTGCTAGTGCCATAAGCTTGAACTTTCAAAAACAATATGATCGAAATGACCTAAATAAACCTCTTTTCTTTATAAGCTGCCCGCCTTGGGTGTTTTGTTACAGCAAGGAAAAAGATAATTGATACATAATGGGCCAGACACTGGTAGAGGTGCTAACTGGTACACATGAGCAATGTAGACACTTCCCTTCCCTCATGAAGCTTATATAACAATGGGGAAGACAAACATTAAACAAAAATGGGGAGGACACCAATTTGGGTGGGGATATGTCCTATGAAGAATACTACACCAAGATGGTGGTGGGGGGGGGGTCTGGGTATATTTGGGGATATTCTGACAGGCAGCATTCAATCAGGATAGTGAGGTAATTTAAACCATGTCATGATGGTAGATACTGGAGGAGCTGGAAGCATTGGGCTTAGAAACAAAGAACAAGGTCTCTTAAAGGGTTGTGTACAGACCACCTAGACTAGAATCATCTGGAGGCTAAAAAAAAAAGGTGTTGTGCTTTCAACACGCTCTAAATCTCTAGGGTTGGCCGTGGGGATCTGCACTTTAGTAAATGTCTCTGACATCTCTGGCTTCAGGGAACATGGCAATTACCTCACGTAGGCACGACTTTTCCAGTGATGCCGGAGGACAGAACTGAGGCAAGTGTTCAGAAGCTTCTGGAAGCAGATTTTACCCAGAGATCACATGATATGGCAGTGATCATGGGGCAGGGTGCCTTGGGGGTCAGGAGGTGAAAGTTTGGACCCTGAAACTGTCCACAGGAAGCTAAGTGACAAAGTTGAGGGTGCTGTCAAGGAATTCCTAAGTGTTTTGTCTAGATGGTTGGACTAGAGGACCCTTTGGGAGGCCTTATTAACAAAGATGCTATGCTGATTTCTCCCCTGGCCTAAAGAATTGTGCATCTTTTAAAAATCATGTTTGCCATTGCCTACTGTCCAAAGCCCAGGACTATTGTTGAAATATTTGGATCAGTGTAAAGGTTCCTAACCTTTCCCTAGGAAGTATGTTTGGAGCTTTTAGTAACTCAGCCAAGCTCTCTCCCACAGGACATTATGAAGAGTCACCTAGTAGGGTGCCTCTCAGTGTGGTCCCAGGCAAGCGGCAGCTGCAATGCTTAGAAACTTGCTAAAATGTAAATGTGCCCACCATCTCCTGAAGGCACACACTCCTACTGAGTCAGAGACTCTGGGAGCATGGACCAGGAGCCTGTATTTTCAAAGAGCCCTCCAGGAGACTGTGTTTGGTGAGAAAGTTGGAGAACCATAGAAAGAAACAGAATCCAAAACAAGGTGACTAACCCCCAATGAAAGTGCCTCTGAAGGAAGAGAAGGGACCCCACAAATCCCACCATCTTGTCTCTTGTTAACATAAATGACTTAGGGGGGTTTCTAGGGGAAATCGTCATTTTCATCCTGAAAAAGTCAATTGCCCAGAGTCCAATCACCCTGCAGAAACGCTCACGTGTTCAGTATTTAGGACTGTTTGCTGAGTACTGCTGCTAGCAATTGGAGATCATTTCTATATCCACAGCGGAGAAAGGGCTAGATAAGAACCAAAGGGTCCATGGGGAAGTGGGAAGGAATCTGTGAAAGCTGTGGGATTATATTGATCTACAGGAACTAGACAGATCTACAGGAGCTATACAGATCTACAGGAGCTATATGAATCTACAGTTAATGCGCAATATTAAATAGAAAGGCAAGCTTCCAAATGGTACAAAAGTAGCATCTGAGTTAAGCTCAAAATGGGGATTTCCCCTCTCCCCTAAACCCCGCTTGTCATGTGTGTGTGTGTGTGTGTGTTTGTGTGTGTGTGTGTGTGCTTTGAAAGTATAAGGCTATCAAAAGCATAACGGCAGAAAGAAACCTTTTTTGAGCAGAAGCTGGGGAATGGAATTAGGAATATGGGGGGGAAATCAGTCTTATATATAAAATAATAATGTTAGAGAAAATGAGCCACACATTTTCGTAATTAAAAGTAATTTAAAACATTAGATAAAGATTGTTATTGTTCAGTCCTGTGTTCAGGCCCAAGTGCCGGTCAAAGGGTTATAAATCTACAAATTGCATCCATATCATTTACCCCCTATTTACCAAGTAGCAGAGTCCTGATCATGTGGTAAAGATCACGGACCTTTTCCTGTCTCCAGTAGTCATTGTGGATTCTCTGTCTCCATCCATGACCATCCAGCCCGGCTCATCAGAGACCCCAAAACATTGGATAATTATCTAAATAATCCAATCCACATAAATAGTTTTCTTTCATGTAGATAACAGATGTAGCACAGCAATTTTGCCGGGATAATTTGATAATTACCCCCAATTGCCCACTTCCCTTTATGTGTCTAAAATTCCAGATTTCATTTATTAAGTTCTTATATTTGCCATAAGCCATTTTATTTTTCTTTCTCCCTTTGTGTTTAGCCTTCAGTAAAGAAAGTGAACAGCTGGCCACCATCTGCTACCAAAGCAGAAAAAATAATTATATCTATTACAACCTTAGGCCTTGGGATAAAAAGTTGTGCTGAAGGCCTGGGATTATAAATTTCTCTGATGTTCTATTACTCATTGCATGTCTTAGTGCCTCTCCCTGTTGCTGTTAGAAAATAGCCCAACAAAAGCAACTGAAGGGAGAAAGGGTTTATTTTAGTTCACGAGTTTCAGATTATAGTTCATCACAGCACTGAAGTCAAAATGACAGGAGCGCGAGAGAACCAGTCACAGTCAAGACCCAGAGAGGAATACGTGTTTGCTAGTGCATGGCTCACCTTCTCCAGTTTTACTCGGTCCTGGATACCCTACCGAGAGAAATGATGTTGTCCACAATGAATGGGTCCTCCAATGTTCATATTGATGAAATTAAGAAAAACCCTGCACAGACATTCTTAAAGGCCCATCTAATGTGTCATGTGACTAATATCACATGACAACTCTTGGCACACACTAGGTATGTGTTAATGTTTTTGACTCTGCCAACGCTTTGCAAGTTTAAGTGAAGGAAGAAAACCACAGTGAGACTGAGAGTCAGCAATAAAGGCTGTTCATGTATACATTCATTTGTAACAGAAATCTAAACTTGAGCTGGGCATGGTAGCGCATGTGTATAATATCAGCACTTGGGAAGTGGGGGCAGGAATCTGGCTACATTCTGCCTCTGTCCTGAGAACTGGGATGTGACTAAATTAGAAAAGAACAGACAAATTTGATTGATAGAGGATCAGAATTTCAAACTTAGGTACAAAGGAAGTGCCCAAGTGGTGGAGGGGATAGAAAAATACTCCAAGTAACAATAGGATTGTTGGATCCCATCTCTAGTTTCTCAGCTCCTGAAGAATTCAGACTCATGATGAATATAAAATGTACTAATTGGTCCACTAATCCACAGCTGGACTTATGCTTCTTCACACTTGTACATTTGCTATGCCAACAGGAAACTTAACATGTTTCTCACTCTTTCTTAATTTCATTTTAATCACGAAGGGAAGGCATACAAAAGGAAAGGAGAACTATTAAACCACATGATGGGATGATTGGAAAGGAGAAAACACAGTGTACTGTTCACGTTAGTGAGATCTCAAGTCCAACCTCCTCCAATGGAGAAGGCAAGGGCTGACTCATTGGCTCAACAGGCAACAGTATTTGCTGCTAAGCTTCACAACCTGTTCATTTCCCAAGACCCCCCAAGACCCACATGGTAGAAGGAAAAAAATTGACTCCTGCAAGTTGTCCTTTGACCTCCACACAGGTACAATGGCATGAACACACTCTCACCTCCCACAAAATAAACAAATGCGTGCAACTGAGAAAAATAAACAGGAAAAAAAGAAGAGACAGCATAAGACAGAAAAGCTGGACTGCCTCATGGTATGAGAAACTGGGATGTCTGGGGCCAAAAATGAAGTAATAATCTATAAAAAGAAACTTGAGTGTACAATGGAAGAAAAATTATTTGCACTGAATTATTTGCTTTTTAAATTTTTCTTCAGCTGGGTGTGGTGATGCACACCTTTAATCCCAGAACTCGGGAGGCAGAAGCAGACATATAGCTGTGAGTTTGAGGCCAGGTTGATCTATAAAGTGAGTTCCAGGAAGATCGGGAATGTTACACAGAGAAACCCTGTCTTGAAAAACAACAACGACAAAAATGCATCATGGGCTGAGAGAGTGCTCAGCAGGTAAGAGCTTTGGCTGTTCTTCCAGAGGTCCTGAGTTCAATTCCCAGCACCCACATGGTAGCTCAAACAATCTCAAACTCCAGTTCCTGGAGATCTGACTCCCTCTTCTGGCCTCCATGGGTACCTGGCACACATGTAGTGAGTGCATAGACACACGTGCAGGCGTAATAGCCATACAGACTAAATTAAATTAAAAAAAAATAAGAAAGTTGATGAAGAAGTAGCCATAATCTCAGATTTTTCTCTCTAGCTCTTGAGGATGATTTCCCAGAGTAGAAGATTTTGGATGTAATCATTCAAAGCTGAGTGGTATGCAAAGAATAATTGCACGCTTGCACATCCAGAATGCAAGACTACTTGCTCTCTTCCTGCACTGGACTCCAGAACCCTGGGAGCTGATCTAGAAGTCAAGCTCACTGGAATCTTACTGAGGCAAATGCCACCTTGTTTATTGAATGAACACCAAGGAATCTGTATCCGTGTGGGTAGCTAGCCAGACGGTGCCATCTTTGAGGCCAGGGTGAGAACCAGGGCTATGCTGGAGAGCTACAATTCTACTCAGAAGTCAAATTTGAGTCAGCTTAGAACCCTCCCACCCCCGCCCCAGGACAAACACCCACTGTCACAAGGAATGAGGAACTTCTTTTATGGTTCTAAAAGGGAGAAGATGGCAGGTGAAACCAGAACCCAGAGGCAGCTGGCCAAGAGCTCAGTGAATATTGGTGTAGGAAGAAAGAAAATCCAGGCCTCAAGAAACAAAAATAAATTTTTGTCAGGAAAATCATAAATAGTGACTAAAATTTTGCAGGAAGAAAGGAACAAAGTAGACCATGTACAGACTGCAGACAGCAACTAGGAGACCCTGATAAAGAAAAGTGGCATGCCCCCTATGGTTCCTCATGCATCAGGTACATCACGAAATGTACCGACATGATCAGAGATCTATGTCAGCTACCAGAAGATTAATTCAAACTGAGCCAGAATTGATGGAGGGAAGTGGGACTGGAAACTTTTTGATAATCTTCAAAGCATATGAAATTGTATAAAAAAAAAAACAAACAAAAACCAAGAAAATATTTGAATGAAAACAAACAGTATACAGTTCTTTTTTCAAGTTAACATCTAGCTGTTGTCAACAAAATTTTTTGTTCACAAACTTTTTTAAAGGGAATTTTTTAAAGGGCCTATATAGGTAGGTAGATGAAGGTAATGTTTCTGTTTGTTTAGGGTGATCTATGGTACAGGACTGCACGCGCACACACACACGCACACAAGCGGACTTCTTTCCTTTAATGGGACCCTTCACACCATAATTCAAGTGGGGTTGAGCTTCTCATGGTACTTCACCCAAAGCCCTTCCTGGACGTAGAGATTGCTCCAAGGACGGGCGTGTGATCTGATCGTTACAGTCAGTTTGTTGTGTAAGAATTAATCCTCAGAAACAGAGCAGATCAAAGGAGTGGCAGTGGCTTGGTGCGACTGTTTGATGTCCTGCATCCAGACACAGTGCTGGATGTCATGAGCCAATATATTATTCCCTTTTAATTTTCGCTTCAGCTAGTTTGAGTTTTGGTCACTTTTCATTGAGAGAGTCATGACTAATGCACCATATAAGCAAGCAGGCTTCTCTGAAGCACAGCTCTCCATGAGATATATACCCATGCTATGACATGACACACCAAGTGGCTCCTTTCATCTGGAGGTGAGCTGAGCAGGTTGGGGTGAGGCAAGAGAGAAGAAGCTGGATCCAGAGACACAATAGTCTCTGGAGTCTTGTGGAGTTTGATCTATTTGAGTTTTATAAACATCTTTCGTAGTTATAGAGAGGAGGAAGGCAAATTAATTTATCACTATTTCTATGTGACCGCTAATAAATGAGAATACATTTTCCAAACTTGGTTAGAACCTTTTAAAAACCAATTTATTTTTTTTCTCTGCGCTCTTACTGATAAAGGGGTATGTATGACAACCTGAAAGCACACACTCTGCCAGTCTTCGATGTACATTGCAATATCAGTTTACAGCTCAATGAAGGCAGTCACATGCACGTAACAACTAAAGAGCAGGGGTCAGAGGAACAGTCAGAAATGGTAAAATAGAGGAGAGGTGAAATGATGGTGGATGCCCTTCTGTATGCTGTGAATATGTGTTGCTTTTATTGGCTGATGAATAAAGCTACTTTGGCCTATGATAGGGCAGAATATAGCTAGGCAGGAAAGCCAAACTGAATACAGGGAGAAAGAAGGTGGAGTAGAGGAGAGACATCAGCCACTGCCGTGGAAGCAAGAGCCTTGTGGTGAAATATAGAGTATCAGAAATTAGTTAATTTAGGGATAAGAGCTGGTTAATAATAAGCCTGAGCTAATAGGTCAAACAGTTTGCAATTAATATTAAACATCTGAGTGGTTATTTTGGAAGTGTCTGTAGGACCAGGTAGGATGAGGAACCTCCAGCTACAGTGAGATTTTTATTCAACTCCACAAATATTTTTAAAATATTTCTAGCCTTAACTGTACTACATTGGGCAGGACAGACATAGCCATGGCTGTGCCTCCCAGGTGGTTAGGGTTGAAGGGAGTGTTCGGTAATAAGTGCACCTAGGGACGTCTAACCCAGCATGGGGAAGTTACACTGAGCACCACAGAGACGACAATGCTACTTAAAGTCCCAAGGAATCAGCTTACCCAGGTGACTGAGGACTCAGCAATGTGGTAAAGACACCAAAGAATGGAGCAGGATAAGGTATTTTGAGAAGTCTCAACTGCAAGGGCCCACAGTTTTGGATCCATTCTATCTTGACTAGAGGTCAGAGAGTTCAAACCTATTTGTGTTCCTTAAGGATGAACAGCAGGTGTGGCTACTGGAAGCTTTGCGCCTCAAAGGCCAGATAACAGGATGTTTGACTTAAGGCATGGTTACCAGGTGTTTTGAGACGTAAGAAGGTAATTATGCTTGCTTGTTCTTTGTATTATAGAAGTCTTGTGCCCTCCCCTTTAGATTGGGGCATATAAGGACTGTGAGAAATAAAGTCAGGGCTTTTTGTTACAGTATTCACTGGAAGCCCTCCCAACTCTACCTTCTGTCTCTTGTCTATTTCTTTCCTTAATCCGTTCTCCCAGTCTCAGGAATGTATGGACAAGTGGGGCCAGACTGGACACTCAGCTAGTTCCGATTTGATTGGAGGTTGATCCGAGAGGTGAAGGATGAAAGAAGTGACTGAGAAAGCAGAGCAGCAATGCAGGAAGACTCCCTTTCACCAGGCAGTGGGGCTGACGCTTCCCCAGTGGGGTCTTGATGGTCGAGTTAGCAGAAGAAGCAGCTTGCTTCCAGTGGAATTTTAGATAAACGCCATGCTGGCGTCTCAGGGAGTGAAACAGGCAAAAAACTCAGGATGCTGTGGTAGAAGGGTAGACAGGAGTTCAAAAATGCTTATAAAATGAAACGGAATTCAGGCTCCCAAAGAAACCCAAAAATGGTTTCTTGGTTCAACCAAGATGCCAAAACAATGATGTTGGAACAGCTGATGGCCACACTCAAAAGGATGAAGTAAGACCCCTACCTAATACATACACAGACAATATTGCAAGATGGATTGTTGGTATAAAATAGGAGCACTCAAATTATATAGTTATTAGAAAAAGAAACATGGGTAAATCTCTGTAATCTTGGATTGTGTGGTTGTTTAATTAGGGCACCAAGAGCACAAACCATGAAAGAAAGCATGGAACTTCGTCCAAATTAAAAACGCTATGCTTCAAGTGAACCTATCAAGAAATTGAAAAGACCCTGGGTGTGGTGGCAGATGGCTTTAATCCCAGCACTTGGAACGAGGCAGGTGGATTTCTGTGAGTTCAAGTCCAGTCTGATCTACATAGCAAGTTTCAGGCCAGCCAGGGCTACATAGTGAAACTCTGTCTCAAAAAGAAAGAGGAGGAGCAAGAGGTGAAAGAAAGGGAGAAGAACTTGGAAGGAAAAGGAAAAATTTAAAAGATCACAGGGAAAATGGAAGAAAATTATTGTGAATGACATGTTTTTATGTCTAAGGGACTAGAATCCAGAACACATACAAATAATAGTGGAACATGGGGAAAAGGCTTAAATAAACATTTCTTCACACAGGCCCTACAAATGAGCAAGGCGTACATGAAGAGATGCTTTGTGCCATTAACCACCGCAGAAATGCAAGTCAGACTCTAAGGGGAAACTACTCCACACTCACTAGAATGGCTAAACTGGAAAGACAAACAATGGTGAGCATTGATGAGGACAACGTTAAACTGGTTTCCTCATAAAACTGCTGATGGGAGTGTGTCAGTTGATAAAGCCAATTTATTAAAAAAAAAAGCTATTAGTATCGCTTATTTCATGTATGGATATTTTGCTTGCATGTATGTTTGTGCATCACAGGCATGCCTGTGCTCATGCAGGTCAGAGGAGGGTGCCAGATCCTCTGGGACTGGAGTTACAGATGGTTGTGACCCACTACTTAGGTACTGAGAGTTTAACCCCAGTGCTATGGGAGAAAACAAGAGCTTCCTTGTGTATTGACTCAACAGCCACTGGGAACTGAGTCCTGGTGGGTACAGGCCTCCTACTCAGGAGAGGTGACTGCAAGCGGTGTGACATCATCTGGCACAGCACGCCTTCTTGCCAGGCAGATGAGAACAGATTTTATTGTGTTGGATTACTTGCCAAATATGTCCAAAAGGAGACTAGAGCTCGGATCTCTTTATTAAAGTGCATGGTTTTCTGGAGTAAACAAACCATTAGCTTTGACCCCCCCCCCTTTTTTTTTGCCAGTGTACACTCAACACCTGCAGGCCGGTGTGTCCACACAGGGCCGACCTTCTTAGGAAACCTGCCTCTGAGTCCACTGACCAGGAAACAAGGAAGCCACACTTTGTTCTGTGACATCTTCAACAGCCTGGCTTCCAGAAAGCCTGTGAAGATGTCCAACTCACTTGGCTCTGTGGGTGAGCCGGTGTGGATGGCTCCCCTTTCCTCAAAGGCCATCCATGGGAGAAGACAAGACTGTTCCAAGGCACTCTGCCAGGAAATTCAAAGAGGACCCAGCAAGGGAGAGCTTAGGTGTTACTGCCTGCAAAGATTGGAGTGATGCAGGGCTAGCCGGATGAAGGTCCTGGTTCCAGAAGGGCACAACATAACCAGGAGAAACAGGACCTTTCAGGTCTCAGGCTCGAATATCAGAAAACAGGAAGAATAAGAGAGCAAACTTAAGGAAGCATTTACCTTTTATTTACCTCTGTTTGATAAGCCTCCTGCCTCTGTTCCCTGCCTTTGATTATTTTGTCTGCCTATTTCCTGCTAAGAGTTGACAAAACAGCACTCTGAGAGGAGAGATAAGAAGCTCCTATTTGCTGAATAACATCAAGGGGGAAATTGCTAGCTCATCCATTTTGTTGTTCAGTTGTTCAAAAGGTTCAAAATACCAATTAGCTCGCTGGCTCGGAAATCTTTGATACCCTCAGATTCCCTGACATTTTGAAACTCTCATTCATATCTGCCTAATGGTTTTCTGATCATGAACAAAGAGGGACCAGTCTGTTTAGCATTTGACTGGTGTTCTTAAATGTTTTCATGTATTCAGTACTTTGTGGCTAAAAATAGTTACATTCAGGAGCTAAAATTATCTTTGCTCCCCCTTTGTACAGCTCCAAATTTAAGACTGAAGAAAGAAAAAAAGGGCTTACAGGTACATTTAAATATTTTTTCCATTCTTATTTTAAATTTAGAAGATCTTATTTGCAAGAATTTTTTTTCCCTTTTACTTTTCCATGCAACTTAGCAGAGTTTGGAAGATTCGATGGAGTAAGATACCATGTATATATTCAAGGTAAATTTAAATATATGTATTTTACACACACACACACACACACGTATGTATGTATATAATATCAGGATGGGAATAAAAGGACTGTATGGGCAAGGCAGAGTTTATGAGATTTTCTCGCTACACTCTGGCATCCTCTGATAGCTGTGCTTCTTTCTCGAAGGTGGCTTTTGTTGCTGCAGTGTTGCTGGTTATTTCTTCAGTTAAGTCCTGCCTGTGACTATGTGACACACCAAGGTACACGTGAACCGGCTGTGGACAGAACACGCTAGCTTCCTTAGATAAGGCAGCTTCCGAGTTTGGAAACCGCCACACACACACCCTTGTGATTTATGTTTCATAATAAACACGGACCAAAGGCATTCGTTTGGAGAGATTAAAAAGTAGAAGGTGAAGCCGGGTGGTGGTGGCGCACACATCTAATCCCAGCACTCGGGAGGCAGAGGCAGGCGATCTCTGTGAGTTCGAGGCCAGCTTGGTCTACAAGAGCTAGTTCCAGGACAGGTCCCAAAGCTACAGAGAAAACCTGCCTCAAAAAACAAAAAACAAAAACAAAAAACAAAAAAACAAACAAAAAAAAAAAGTGGAAGGTGAAACTGGCCTGCTGGTGTTCAAATCCTGGCTCTTCCCTTTCTAACCCTGGGTTTTGGGATCCCATTTCCAATAAACGGGATGTTGGGAAAGTCACGTTACTTGTGTGTCCTAAGTTCCTCGCCTTGAAAGCAGAGAAAAGAACAAGGCTAGCTCACTGGACTGTTCTATAGACAAACGAGACCATACATTTAAGGACAGTGCCTAAAATGCCCTGGATTTGTATATCTTAGGTGGAGGAGGGCACTGATTACCACTGACATGGTGTGATGCATCGGACCCTGGGAGTGGAGGGGGCACTGGGCACATCCAAGTCCTCCAGAATATGGGCCCGACTAGGAAGGACTACAGTGGAATATCCAGAGAATTTGAGACCCGAGAATTTAATGTAAAATATTTATGAACATTTTTTTAAAATGTTATCAGAAATCGGCCTGACCATTCTCAAGTTTTCTGAAGTGTAGTGGGAACACAATAAAAACACATTGTTGAAGCAAGCAAATGACAGCTGGTATTAATAACAATTACATGTTTAGAGGGAAGATCTGGGAGGGGTTTGGGGAGAAGGATCTGCCTCCCCGGGGGACAGAGGCAGACAGGGTGAAGCTAGCACACAGGACGTATCCCCAAGAACACTGACCTTTTCACAAAGTCTTCAAAGAGGATTCGGTGGGAGTAGCCCTGCCTGCGGATGCTGACTGTCTCCAGGATCCCTGTGGAGCGAAGCTGGGCCAGGACTCTGTCTTGGGAGAACTGCAGGGCCTTGCGTTCATCGTTAGGTTTAATGCAACGCACAAAGTGGGGCTGTCCCACCACCATTTTGGAGAGCAGATCCATCAGAGAGTGCTAGCGGGGAGAAGAGAAAGGAGGCGCCACTCACAGGGGCCCGCGAGCCATCACAACAGGGAGACTCGTGAAGCCGGCACAGATTATTAAGAAAGAACATGAAATTAGAAACAGGAGGTGGCAACATGAGTTCTCCCTACAGCTGTCTGAAGGTTGAAATCACTCTTTAAACATCTGGTGCCAAAGCAGTATCTCTAGGTTAGCCTGGGATGCCATCTACTATCCAAAATAATGGCATACTATACTCTTAACGAAAACACCCATTGTAGGGACTTCCTATATGCTTCCTTCACCTGAGAGCCCCTAGAAATTCACAACCAATCATACTGACCTTAGCTATAAGGATGAGGGAGGACACAGAGGGAGAGGGAGGAAGGGAAATAAAGAGGAGGAGGAGGAGGAGGAGGAGGAGGAGGAGGAGGAGGAGGAGGGAGAGGGCAAGATTACTAGAGGAAAGGATAATGACGAAGGTCAACTATTACATACTTTGCAGAGAAAAAGAAAAACTATGAACAACCAGAGGGGCACTTGCAGGACAGGGCTGTGTCCCTCAGAGTTGTCCATTGTTGGAGCTCTCAGAGGCCATTCATTACAAAGCAGAATCACTCCACTTACTCATCAGAAGTGGTCTTACCCAGCTGAACAGGGTATGCTGTCTTTCTGCTATTGCCTTTGGGGACCCAAACTTTGAAGATATAAAGTTGGTTGGTTATATTTCTGAAATTTGTAAGCTAGAGACTTGTCCTCTGATAGGGACACTGAGAATCTTGAGGATGATGTCATAGTCAAAGAGCTTCCAGATCTCATGGGGAAACACACACAGACTACACACACATGTACAATACACCCACATATGTAATACACACATATACAATACACATACATATACAACATACACACATATGATGCACACAGGCACACATGCACACACACACATACACACCAAGGGTTACTAGGAGGACAAGAACACTGCTGATAAAAAAGGACAGGCACAGAAGATAAGGAAGAAAGGGCAATCATAAACATCCAAGCAGAGAAGCTAAGCAGGCACTGAGAGCCTGCTGGAGGAGCTGTCATAGGAACTGCAGCTTTCATGAAGTCCTGGACTCCCAGGCCTGAGCCCCCCCCACACACACACACACATAGCTCACACCATGAGCCCAGTCCTACTCTGCCTCTGAAACACCTCCAGCTTTGCTGGACCCTGACAGCTTTCCATTAAGAAACCTTCCTCCATCCAAAACACCGATTCCCTAGTCCTGCAGAGAAGCAGCAGCCTTCATACCCGGAAGTAAGAAGCCATGGTTTGTCTCTTCATGTTGGTGGTTTCTTCTGGATGACGGATCATCTCCAGGGTGTCTACCTGGGGACAGAAGAAACGGGAAATGGCTTGAGGATGTGGACAGTTCCTTCAGTTTTCAAAACCTGAAGGGCTGGTTAGTCAGCAACCTTAGGGAGTTGAGGATTTGGGACACAACTGTGCACATTCTGAAAGACATTTTTAAAAGGGGAGGAGGAGGCAGAGGAGAAGGAGAGATGTGTAACATTTAAGGAATCTGGGCAAAGGCCCATGAGGTCATGCAATTGTAAAGACATGGAACCTGTATAGTTATGTTTTGTTTGCTGTGATAAAACACTGTAAAGAGGCAACTTTTGGAT
>NW_026067899.1:2976475-2995452 GCF_014885135.2 Alexandromys fortis
TACTGCTTTAAATTAAACTTTTAATTTAGTTTTACTTATTTTATTTGATGTGTATGAATATTTTGTTTGCTGAATGTGTGTACACCATATGCACGCCTGGTGGTGTTCTTAGAGGTCAGAAGACATCGGATCCCCTAAAACTGGAGTTAAGAACTGTGAACCAAACCCAGGTCCTCAACAAGAGCTCTTAACTACTAAACTAGCTCTTCAGCCCCTGTATTGTCTTGTAATTGTCTTGCATTTTAAAGATCTTTAACATAATTAGCAACTCTAGACCCTGTGTTTGAAGACCAAAGCTTTCACCAATGGTCCAGACAGAAACAGGAGACCTGTTATTTAATAATGTTTAAGTTATTCTCACTTCTATTAACATAGGATGCAATTAATTACTGATTTAAGACAGAGGAGGAGGAAGCAGCAGCAGCAGTTATAGAGTAAAAGCCAGCAGAGGTTACCTTCCTGATGAGCATTGTAAGCACACTCAGGTCTGAGTCTGTTAAGTTCAAGGCAGATATGCTACCTTCTATTAATATTACTTTCTAGGGATGTAGAAACACTTTCATTCCTTTTAGCTATCACAAGGTCTTTGAAAACAACCACTCAGTGTTTATTTCTGTTCCTCTTCATTAATCTTAAAGTAGTTTTTCAGTACCTGGCATAGGACTTGTAAGCTGGGGCTGGAGAGATACCTCAACAGGAAAGAACATTGGCTGCTCCTTCAGAGGACCAGGGTTCAATTCCCAGCACCCACGTGGCAGCTCACAAGTGTCTGTAACTTCACTTCCAGGGGAGGAATCTGGAACCTTCAAACAGACATACGTGTAGGCAAAACATCAATGACATAAAAGGAAATAAATAAATCTTTTTTAAAAATAAAAAACACTTATAAACCGCCCTCCCCATGGCAGACACTAAAGGAAAAATAGTTCATTGAAGATGTCACAATGCATCAGAACAAGACATCCTAGACACCAAGTGTATCTACTCCTGTCTCTTGGCAAACTTCTGTATCACAGATTCTTTATCCAGTCTTCCCAATGTCTGGAGAAGATAAATTATTAACTATCAAGCACTTTCGCAGTTAGTGTGATATTGTGAATAGTGATAAATATGAATGACAAATATTTCCAATTTAAATATGTCTTGATGTCCTATCACCAAAGCCAAAGAGATGATCCTTAATGAAGCCACAGGAAGGGCTGTAGAGATGGCTCAGTGGTTGAGAGCACTGACTGCTCTTCCGGGTGATCCGGGTTCAATTCCCAGCACCCGCATGGTAGCTCACAACTGTTTGTAATTAGAGTACCAGTGGTTCTCACTCCCTCACTAAGACATGCAGGCGAAACATCAGTGCACATAACTAACTAACTAACTAAGCAAACAAATGATGTCGCACTGACAACTACCCAGACATCTAATTAACATGCAACCTTTGACTTTCCTTTGCTTCTAAGCTGGAGCAAGCACCGAAGTTCATTTTGTTGTCAGGCTACACCCAGTGCTCAGCTCTATGCGCCTATCTCGTGGCAAACAATACATGCGTGTGAATGCACGCGTGAATGAATTGTGTGGCACTGGATTATATTTATACGTCACTCAAAGTCCTCAGAGTCCACAGCGCATCTCACTTTCCTCCGTGTGTCTCTTTGCTTCTGCTGTGTGATGCTTGCATCGCAGAGGGGCAGTGGTTAAAGATGTGAGAACCAGAGGCAGGAGGATCTCTGTGAGTCCAAGGTCAGGCTGGTCTACAAAGAGTTCCAGGATGACCAGGGCTGTTACACAGAGAAATCATGTCTCAGGGGAGGGGGGGATGGTGAGAACCAGGGTCCCACTGCCTGCGGTTTGTCTCAGAAGGCTTGGGTCACTTGCATGCTTAACTAACTGGATTTTATTAACTAGAGAGCTGGACTAAGGTTTGCTGAGTCTGTTCAGTTTGTAGTTCACAGAGTTGAAGTTGCAGTGGAGGTGCAGGCTGATGGAAGCCACGTGAGACCTCGGAGGTTCTGGTTGGTCAAGTTCGAGTTGATGCTAAATGTGGTTAAGTCATCAGTTCAAGGCCTGTCTCTTCATCATATGAGATTTATGAAAATACTATCAATTAAAGGTTCCAGTGAAGTAGAATTTTATGGACTAGCCATTTTTTTTCTATTGCCTAGAGCTTCATTAGTGTTGGGACGGACAATTACTTAGGAAATAAGAAATAAATAAATGGAAGATTTAATGTGTGAGAGCTTACTTCATTCTTTCCCTGTTAGTCTCCTGAAGGTACAACTTTCAAAAGCTAGAAATCATAAAATACCAACAACACACAGGGGATTAATAGTTCTGTAAAATATTATCCATTGCTTACTTTAAAATTTCCAGAGAACGAGGAAATAACTGTGGAAACCGGAATATTTCCTCCACATAACTGCTAATATTTATTGAGTATTTACAATATGGTAGACACCTCACTTAGTGTCTAAAATTAATTACTTAGTACAATAATACCTCAAGTCATCTCATCAGGCCACCAAGGATGGAAACCAAGGCACAGGGTGCCGAAGCTTCTTGCTCAAGGTCAGAGCTCTGAGCAGCAACCACCAGGCAGCTCCTCACCTGTTTGAACTCAACCGTGGTCACTTAACTGTGGATGCACTTTGATATTATAGGCAAACCACTGAATGACTGATGAAATTGATGGAACTGATGGCACCCATTCCTTCTAAATCAGTGATCCTCAGTTTACGGGTCACAACCCCCACAAGGGGTCACATATCAGATATCCTGTGTGGTGGGTTGAAAGAAAATGGCCCCCAAAGGGAGTGGCACTATTTGGAGGTGTGGCCTTGTTGGAATAGGTGTGGTCTTATTGGAGGAAGTGTGTTACTCGAGTCATGCCCATTGAGACAGATCACTTCCTGCACTGCCTGTAAGATGTAGGACTCTCAGCTACTTCTCCAGAACCATGTCTGCCTGAATGCTACCATGTTCCGTCATGGTGATAATGGACTAAACCTCTGAAACTGTAAGCAAGTCACCCCGATTAAATGTTTTCCTTTATAAGAGTTGCCACGGTCATGGCGTCTCTTCACAGTAATAGAACACTAAGACATCCTGTCTATCCAATATTTACATTATGAATTGTAACAGTAGCAACATTACAGTTATCAAGTAGCAACAAAGTGATTCTATGGTTGGGGGGTCAGCACAATGTGAGGAACTGTATTAAAGGGTTGCAACATTAGAAAGCACTGTTTCAGATATTCTGGCGGTGGAGGTACTTACAGACTACATCAGATCAGCCAATATATCCCAGTGGTTACCAGAAACCAGTTGGGATGGCTAAGCCAAACCGCATCCACTGGGAGACAGTTCATCTGGTTTCTTTATCATTTGAACTCCCCCTGTGGAGCACGAAGAATGGAGCCCACTCTACTAATATTGGCTCCTAATAAAATCTCAGCGGTTTCTACCTCCCGGCCTCCTGCCCTCAAGTGCAATAAAGCAACACTTAATTTCGTTTACTGAGGCCTCACATGTGCAAGCCAGTGAAGTTCGTAATTGTTACTCCTCACAGCTGGGGTTTACAGCTTCGCTGTGCACACACTGGCACCAAAGCAAAAGGATTGACTTCATATGGATCCAACACATGGGCCAGGCTGTTAGAAGATGGGCCTGGGTTCTGAAGAGAAACAAGAGTTTCTAGTAACAGGACCTGAATTCCCGAGGGGCGGGTGGAGTGTGAAGTTTTGATCCACGACTTAGTAGAGAGATTAAAATGATAATGGCTTTGTTTCTTGTTTACTTTCTTCAAGGAGCCCAAGGCTAGTGAGTGAATGCCATACTATAAAAAACAGATTTTATACTAGAATAAATTAATAAGCTTTAAGGGCTATGGGACCTTTTCTCCAGTGTAAGCTATTGAAATATGAAATAAATAGCAAAATAAAAGAAGATTCTTTCTTTTGTTGTTGTTGTTTTGTTTTGTTTTGTTTTTGTTTTTTAAGACGTGGTTTCTCTGTGTGGCTTTGGCTGTCTTGGAACTCACTCTGTAGACCAGGCTGGCCTTGAACTCTGAGAAATCTGCCTGCCTCTGCCTACTGTGTGCTGGGGTTAAAGGCTTAAATAGAAAGATCTTTCCTTTCTATGAATGAGAATACTAGCAGAGAAAGAATTAATTTTTTTCTTGTTATTCTTTCTTTCTGATCATTTTAAAAATTAAAGTTTCAGCCAGGTGGCGCACACCTTTAATCCCAGCACTTGAGAGGCAGGGGTAGGCAGATCTCTGGGAGTTCAAGGAGTTCAAGGCCAACCTGGTCTACGTTGGGAGTTCCAAGCCAGCCAGAGATGTTACACAGAGAAATTCTGTTTAAAAAAAAAAAAAAAAAATCAAAGTTGCCATATTTGCTATACTTGACACGATCATTAAAGAAATAAAACGAAATTGCCTTAAGTTGAACTGCCACTAACACAAAAGGTGCTTTCCCCACAGATTTCAGAGTGATGCAGGAAATATCCAAATGGGAGCAGGATGGTGGTGAAGCTGACTCATGACAGACACCAGCTACCCCAGTCTCACAGTCCTAAGTGACGTTTGTGACTTTTCTCTCCTAGGACGGAGCAGCATCGGGGACCCCTCTAGAGCTAGGAGTGCCAGGGGAGCTTTGGAAGATGGATTTCCACTCCCGGAAAGAAAGATAGAGAGTTCTAGATGAGAAAGACGGGAGAAAGGGGGTCTGGAGTCTGCAGTGTCTCAGTGGAGTCCATGGGTTTTCCATACTTTCCATACAGATATTTCTGCAGCAGAGATGATTTTGGAGTTTCATAATCAATATTTGCCTCCTTTTTTTGGTCATGAAAATCTCTCAATTGGAGCTAGGTAGATGGATCAGTCACTAAAGGGCACCACATAAAAAGCCATTGAGCCAGTATAAGCCTGTAGTCCCAGCACTGGAGAGCCGGTGAGCCGGGAGGGATGATCTCTGCAGCTTCCTAGGCAGTCACTCTAGATGGATTGGTGGTACACTTCAGGTTCAGTGAGACACGCTGTCTCAAAAATAAGGTGGAAGCCAGGCATCATAACGCACACCTTTAATCCCAGCACTCGGGAGGCAGAGGCAGGAGGATCTCTGTGAGTCTGAGTTCAGCCTGGTCTACAGAGAGATTACAAGGACAGCTAGGGCTACACAGGGAAGAAACTCTGTCTCAAAAACGAACAAACAAAAATCAAAATAAACAAAATGAGGAGAAGAGACTGCGATAGAGGAAGATTCTCAATGTTGACCTCTGGCTTCCACATATGCGTCCGCATGAACGCATGTCCATTCATGCAAACATACCAGTACACACGAAGGACATACATGCACACACACACTTCAATTCATCTCGAATTCCTTCACATCTCACAATTCCTTCACTTTATGAAGCCATGAAAAGCGCTGTGCCACACTGAAAACCCTAGACGTGTCTGTGTATGACAAGAACCACAGAATCCTTAGACTTTGCTGCAACTCTGCAAAAACTTGAACAGTATTTTCTCTCTCACACTGGGGAATGGTTGGAAGTCTACACATTAAAAAAATATCTATATTATAGATAAATGAAACCAGGGTCTGGAAAGATGACTCAGTGGCTAAGAGCACTTGCTAGCCTTTTAAAAGAGTTTAGTTCCCAGCACCTACAAGGGGCAGCTCCCACAACCACCTGCACCCCTGCTCCTTTCTGGCCTCTGGAGGCACCTGAACACACTTGGCATACTCTCACATACACACGCATGTGATGAAAATAATAATTAAATAACAAATGTAAAAGGAAAAGCGCCAACAGCACCATTCTGTCCGCTCTCCCGGCATTTTCTTTCGGAGGCCCACTGTAACCCTGACGTGCCTGCATTTCTCTCTGAGAACAAGCATGCGGTGTTTCTGTGCCAATGATTCCCCTCAGCCACGCCAGCCACACAGCAGCTACTGAGCATGTGCAATTGTGGCTGGTCTGAACTGAGATGTGCCCTAAGTGTCAGTGCACACGAGAGTTTGAAGACAGTTCCAAAGGTAAAAGACCTCAATTCATGCTAATTATGTTAAATACTATTTTTGATCTATGACTTAGGAATACTATTGATGTTTATTTTACCTATTTTTACTTTTTTTTTTTAAAAACATGTATCACTCTGCTCTAGGGAAAACCAAGAGACATTTCAAGGCACTGGGACGCAAGCCGGCACTTGGGCTAGAGATCGGTAGGGGTCCCTTCTCTCTGGAAGCCTTTCTCCGTACAAAGCCCCTCTGTACCTGTGGAAGCTGGGGCCATGTAAGATACTGACTCACGGGATCCAGAGCTAGAGAGCTGCTCTCCAAACCTAGCTGACAGGGAGGAAGAGACTGCGTACAGAACTTAAAGAGGAGAGAGACGTTGAAAGTGCTACATTTGAGTTGGAGGAGAGAAAGCAAGGCCTGAAGGCACGGAGGAGGGGGAGCATGCAGGGTTCCCAGGTTTACTTTCTTCACCCTGCCTTGCCACGCCACACACTTGGCCTTGTGGAGTCTAATGAAGACCAGATCGTGATGGGCAAGGACTGAAAGCCATTAACAAGTGGAGAAAGAACCAGGGGAGCTTGGGGTTTCTCCTGTGGCCATGGACTCTGCTTGCTGGCACCCCTAGGGGACTCAGGCCTCTGAAGCCCCAGGCCAGGCAGACCCTGAGTACTGATCTGGGGTGTATACTCAGGTACATGCAGCCATGGGGAGCCCTAGGCCGTGGGTCTACTAAAGGACACGCCTCTCCTTTACTCTTGTGCTTCCTGGCCTCCAGGGAAGACCCCATGCTGCTCTTCTCCCTGGGAGGTTCCAAATCACTTTCAGATGGACGTGACTATAGTCACATCTGCCTTCCCCGCGAGTGTTGGAGGGCCTCACGCTTGTCTCTAGACTGGGAATATAGAGTTCTGAGTGGCGTTCCTTCTGAAGTTCACAGCTTATTAAAAGAAATCCCAGGCTCTGGCAGGCTGGCGGCCAGCGCGGTAAATCACAGCCCATGCTCATTTCTGATGTACTTCAAGTACTCTCAAGACTACCAGGAAATGTCATCCACAAACGGCTCTGTGGAGTGCCAGAGCCTCAGCATGCCAGCTCCTCTCCAGCAGCTGGGAGGAAGCGCCATTCTTCTCTTGTCTTCAGCAACTGGCCTTCCAGAGGAGTCAAATGCTCACTCAACCTGGAATTCCCCCAGGAAGTGCCACAAGAGGCAGGGGAGGAAGGGAAGGTGTGGTGGTGGGGGGGAGAGTGGGGAGCAGCAGTCACTCTGAATGGGATCTGCCAAGTAACATGAGGAGTGTCGGCTATATGCTAGGCAGATCCGTGGAATGGATGCCGCTGTCTCAAGTCTGCAGCTCAGTCTTAGTGGGGAGGCACGCAGCATGCTCACACAGGGCAGCATGGCAGGACTATGTAGACCAAAGTGCTTAACCACAGCTCTAATTGTCCACTGTGATCCGACAGAGTCATGCAATAACATTTACTATTTCTGTTACTCCTAAGTCACTGACTCTGTCAGTCCCCTTGTCCTGACACAGGACGCCATCCTCCGCCCCCCCCCCCAGGCTTGTACTGGAAGGATCTCCTGATAGTTATAGGACTAGTAGCCTCTGCCTTACTTGACCCTCATCTCCCACGGGAACCTCTTTCTGGTGAGTCTGATCATTATAAGACAGCCTTGGGGCACTGCCCCCTCCAGCTTCTCCACAGCGTAATGTCAGGAGTTGTAATGTGGACAGACTCACCAAGTGACAGAATCAACCCAGATTTGTGTGATTTGGCCACAAGTCCCCAACTGGCAGAAGGCCCCTGTCTGCCTGTCTGTGATCACCCACCTCCCATATGAGCCATCCCAGAAGTAGCTCCCTGTCCAGGTGGCCCAGGAGAATGGGAGGCCCGTCACCTAGCCAGTCCTGCCTGTGAACTGACAGTGCCTGTGTGTGGCGAGATGGGTGAAATGATGCCTCCCATCAGCCGGTCCTTCCCACATCCCATCAGCCAGCCCTTCCCTACCCACCCCATCAGCTGGTCCTTCCCCACCCCCCTCATCCTGGACCAGGGACCACTCAGACTGCCTCCAGCAATTCAAACTAGCGTTGTAAGGCTGCCTGATTAAGAGCGGCCATCCAGTTCCCATCCTGCTTGCTCCTCACACTTCCCTCTGTGTTGAAGGCTTGTAGCTGTGTCTTGTTTACTGAGGCACCTTCTTCACCTTCCTCTCTCTTGAGGCTTACTGTCTCTGGCTTCAGGAGGGATGCGTCATGGTTCTCAGACTGCCTGATTTTCTCTATTTTCTTAATGGGACAAAAAATCTCTCCCAGAAAACCTTCTTTTAGTCAAAGACATGATTTCCTCTTAACCTACAACCTTTTCCATCCTATGTGACCCACATTATTCCTCTCTGCTTTCACTTGGAAATGAAATGAAAGCAAAGAGAATGAGAACGTTGGATTTCATTAAAGCTCCAGTTCTGAGGAGGAATATGTGTGACCTCAGGCAGAAGGTGATGGAAGCAGGACTCAGTTCTGGGCATTGAAGCTAGCCCAGTCTTTGAAGTTAGAGAATGTTCCCTCTCGTTTACTTTCTTCTCTTCCAGTTTTCCCCAAGTTCTTAACTCCTTTAAAACCCCAAACTACTATTCGGATAACAGAGTTTATGATCAAATGTAGATATAAGTCTTTCAAGTTCTTTCTAAACCTCCTCTCCCTCCCCAAGCCTTGTGCACTTTCCCCCAGTTTACTAGTAGGCAACAGGACATTTTCCAAATGGGAAAGCATGCCCGGATACTGCGTTTGAATATCTTTCCTTTTAAGTTCTTCTGCCTGCACCCTTCAACTTGAGAGTCCCAACTGAAAGGTTAGAATGTCTTTCTGCAGCCCTATCAAAATTTTACCCATGAACTACCTTAGAGGTCTATCAACAGGAAGGAGTTACAATGTTACAATGGAGATATTTCCACATCTGAAATGGCCTATCTGCAGACCAAAGCATGGTCGTGTCAGCATGCCAAAAGCAAGAGAATCCATGCTGATTGTGGCTGCCTCTGTTTCCCCAATGGTGACTGGGAACCTTGGAATGAGAACATCCCTCAACACAGGCATCTTTTCCACCAGACAAGGCTGGTGCTAGGGAAGCCAGGAGTGACCCTGCTTCCTGGCCACCCTAGGTCTCACAATCGCATTCTGTGTGTTCAGTCATCTCTTTAGTAGTCTATTGGACAGCACAGTTGAAGTAGGCAGTGGGCGAAAGCTACGTGGTTACTGTCTCAGATTTCACATGTGGTTACTGTAGCAGCTTGGATATGTACCGTCTCCCCAAGGGAAGCACAGTCTCCAGCCCTGGCAACTACTGGCAGGTGATGCACGCTCTAAGAGGCAGGGACCAGTGAGAGCCTTCTGATCCCTGGAGGTGTGTCCCTAAAGGAGCTGATAGAAACTTGGTCTTCTTTTCTCTCTCAGGACAAAGGCAAATTTGCTCCACCAGGTACACCTGCCATGATTTGCTTCCCCAGTCCCAAACCAGCAGAGCCAAATGATCTTACACTGAAGCCTCCAATACTGTAAGAAAAAAAAAATCCATCTTTTCTCTTTGTGGGTTTGTTATCTCTGATATTCATATAGTCATCGGAGGCTACAAAGTTGTACAAGGAGCCCTGCGTTTATCTTTTCAACCTTGATAGGAAGCTAAGCCAATGCATCCTTTCTCTATCCACTAATTGAAGGAAGTGTTACCTGGCAACCAGGAAGGAGGCTCCCTTGAAAGGGCAAGAAAGCCAGCCTGGGGCCCTCTGAGGCCTCACTTTGGAAGCAAAGGACAGCATCAGTCTAGCTCCTAGGAAAGTGGAACTCAGCTGAAAGGAATTCTTTGATAAAGAAATTAAAGTTTTCCTTTGAATTTTGAGGGGCTTTTCTTAGCTTTTGGCAAAATCCCAGACTACCGTGAAATAGAACACACGTTGAGGAGTGTGCAAGACATATTGACGACGATGAAGCAGGCGTCCAGGTGCCCACTACTGTGATGGGAGCCAAGGTATCCGCGCATGGCCAGTACTGTTTAGGGAGCCATGTGTATGTTTGTTGCTATATATAAAAACTACTCACTTTATTTTATATGGGTGTGTGCTTTGCCCGTGTGTATGTATGTGCACTATGGGTGTGCCTGGTGCCTGTGGAGGTCAGAAGAGGGCATCAGATCTCCTGGGACTGGAATTATAGACGGTTTTGAGCCACCGCATGGGTGCTAGGAATGGAACCTGGTTCCTCTTCAAGAGCAGTAAGTAGCCTTAACCTCTGAGTCACTTATTTAAATTTTGAAGCAGGGTAAATAAAAATGACCCAAATAGTGGGTTTTTAAGCACTGGTATTATTTTGCCAGAATAACTGGGGCTTTATTTGTCTCAAGCAGCAAGGCATAACTACTTCCTTCCCCTCCAGAAAGACAAGCAGGCACGTGAAACAAATGCTTTCAATTTCAGTGAAAACAGGAGGATTCCTTTCAAAGGCTACAGTGAGAGATAGACAGACAATAGACAGGCATGGATGTTTCAGATTTTAAAAACTTATTAACGTTAGATCTCCTGGGACTGGCATTATAGGCAATTCTGAGCCACCATATTGGGCTGGGAATAGAATTTGTTTCTTCTACAAGAGCAGTAAGTGCTCTTAACCACTGAGCCATTTCATTCAATGCAGGACACCTCATCACTTTTGAATGGAGGTCCGAGTACAATTATTATTATAAGGTAATAAATTGGGGCCCAATTCCAGATAGAAAGCGAAGGCACACAAAAGTTGTTTCTCTTAGAACACACTGTACTAGCTCCACTGTAGCCTCCTGTTGTCTCAACAAGCACCTTGTTAGCAGACTTCTCCTGTCTGTTAACTGAGTGCATTTTTGCTTGAGTAAGTCCAGAAAGCAAACAGACTCTTGCCTGTTAGTTTTATTATGCTTATTTATATGTTGTAGCTTCTTTTCTTGTTTTTGGTTTTGTTTTGTTTTCTAGACAGAGTTTCTTAATTCAACAGCCCTAGCTGTCCTAGAACTTGCTCTGTAGACCAGGCTGGCCTCACACTCACAGAGATCCCCCTGCTTCTGCCTCCTGAGTGCTGAGATTAAAGGTGTGCACCACCACTGCCCAGCTATGTGCAGCTTCTTAGTAATACTCAAAATATGAAGAAAAATGAGCTTATGATTATAAATGAAATTAGCAACATAGTACCAAATTCAAGAATACAAAACTTCAGAGAAGCTTGCCAGGACATCACATCTGTTTCTAGTGTTTCTTTCCCCAGCTTTTGTTACTCCCAGATGAGGTAGAGTTCTATTTCCAGGCAAAATTCAGAAAAAGATACAACAGTGGTTCTCAACGTATGGGTCACGACTGTTGTAGACTATTTCTTTAACTAGGCAAATATGTGTTACATTTGTTTATGCTGTGGAATATCATTTCAACTGTTTAAAGGTGTGCCACATTTGTTTAGTTATGTAAAGGTGTGTTGCTGTTTCACCTTGCCTGACTAAGGCACCTGATTAGTCTAATAAAAAAGCTGAGAGGCCAATAGCTAGGCAGGAAAAGGATAGGTGGGGCTGGCAGGCAGAGAAAATAAATAGTATGAGGAATTTAGGCTGGAGAGAAGAAGATGAGAGAATAAGGAAGAGAGGGTGATGCCTGGAGCCAGGAGGTAGTATGTATGGAGTAGGACATACAGAAATAAAGGTACAAAACAAAACGTAGATAAAGAGAAACAGGTTAATTTAAGTTAAAGGAAAAAAAGCCAGAAATGAGCACATGTTAAGGCTGAAAATGCATAACCAATAAGTTTCTGTATCTTGATTTGGGAGCTGGTTGGGAGCCCAAGAGAAAAAGCCCATTACAACACTTTTGTAGGTTGCATTATCAGATATCCTACATATCAGATATCTGCATTCCAATCAATAACCGTTGCAAAATTACAGTAATGAAGTAGCAACAAAAATAGTTGCTCACCACAACACTAGGAACTGTATTAAAGGGTCGTAGCATTAAGAAGCTTATGACCACTGAGTCATAAGCCCTCTGGAAGATAATTTAAAAATGAACAGGAAACAGGAAAGGTTCTGTTGGGTTTCCTCCTGCTTTCGGGTGTCTCGGGAAGAACAGGAGGCTCCGTGTTGAGCCTTGCTTTCTGCATAGATTCACCTAGTGTTCAGCACTATGAACTTTTTTTCTTTGGCCAAAGGTTAAAAGGGTAAATTTCCAAAATTCTGAACAGATTTGACAAGTCGTTACTCATGTTTATGGGAGCGCACAGTTGCCAGCTGCAGTTACCCAGATAGATCTTATGTCAGAGACTGGTCACCCTACTAACCGCATCGTTGCCTAGGAACCAGTGGAGAAATGCCAGGCAGCTCTGCCCACGCCTGCCCTAGGGATCCCAAGGGTCCAAATGAATCGATTCCAACTGTAGCCAAGAAGCATCTATAGAGGAAGCTGGCAGAGACTTTTGATGGGCACTGGGTACCATAGATGCATGTTACACCACCAAGTTAAGATGAAGAACAGGCTGTAGACCGGCTTTTCGTTCTCCCCTAGAGAGGATTTTCATTGCTCTGCAATTATATATTCAGCTACAAATCAGACATGGTGCTAGTTCGTTCTACCTAGCAAAGGTCCCAGGTGAGAGACACGGGTGCCAATGATTTTAGGAGGAAGGCGGGAAGGACTGATTAAAAAAGCTCTCGCTCTTGTTTGCAAAGCACATCCAGAGCTGTGTCTAGACAGTCTCAAAAATCCAAAGCCCTTGAGAGCAGAACTGTGAGAGGGGATTGAGATGCAAGCCCAGACAGACAGCTGGATCCCAGGTAAATCAAAGGCAGTTGACCCGGTGAGAATCCACTTGGCGAGACAGATAAGAGCTGGGAGTTCCCCGTTGGGGCCCTAGCATTCTGCTTCCTGGCATGAGGGCCCGCAGAATGACAGCTTAAGCAGCTGACTTCCAGCAAGGGAAGCCATGGGTGTGCCAGGTTGCTTAGGAAAACGACAGGGTTGACACCTGGGTGGGAACTGAACCAGGCAGCCTCTGAGAGGCTCATGCACAGAAGACTTTTGGTACACCACACCCCTTGCACAAAGAGAAATCTTGCATAAATAGAAAGAATTGTCTCAGTAATTCTGCCAACCAAGTCTACCCTGGGTGCTTAGCATGAACTAAAGATAATGTACAGTTTTCTAAAGAGAAGAATTAAGAGGAGGCAGAAAAAATGAGAAGTCTAAGAGATGACGTGGGAAGTGTGTGAGTGTGTGTATAAATTTCTCCAGCATTAATTTACAAAAGAAATAGTCATGCTTTTCCCTTAAACTTGGATTGAACCCTGACCCTGGTTAAAGAAGTTCAATGTGGGGATGAAGAGATGGCTCAGTGGCTAAGAGCACTTGTTGCTCTTGCAAAGGACCCAGGTCTGGTTACCAGGACCCACATGGCAGCTCACAACCATCTATAACTCCTAGGGGATCTTATGACCTCTGTGGGCACCAGGAATGCACAAAGTGCATAGGCATACATGTAAGCAAAACACACAGACACATAAAATAGAACAAAATAAATCTTGAAAGGGGGCAAATTTGATATTGGTGGTGCAGACATTATTTAGACTACAAGACACCATGCTGGCTCACATAGGTGTCTGGACTGAGACTGTTGGGGGCTCTCAGGTACCTGTTTTGGTCAAGGGGATTGAGAACAGTTGCTGAAGAAGTTTGTTCTCAGATGTCCTCAGGACTACAACCACATCAGCAGGGAGAGTGTCTCTGTTTTTCTCAAGAACCCCAGAAGCATCATACAGTACCTGGAAAACACAGCAAAGTGTCCAAGTTAACTAAGGCAAGTGGCTACGGCTAGTGACCCTGGCAGAACGTCTGAGTAGCCATTGTTCAGCACTGGCTATAACTATCCTCTTACACTTGGGCTTTTGGCTACAGAGCACCAGATAAAAAGGAGGAGTTGTACTTTTGACAGGTCAGTTTGTCTTGGCTTCTTGTCCAGTTATCTTTGAAGAAAAGTGGTCCTACTGAAGATACAGCACATCAGAGAAATTCTTAAAATACACTGAGTGTCACGTTTGAAACACCCATCCTCATTCTACTGATAGGTAAACAGGAGCTCAGCAAAGGCCTGAAGGAGGTAAGAGTCCGGTGATCATCATACTGGGACAGATGGGCTTTTAGCTCATGACCACCACGCCTCACTGCCTCTCAAAGTACTCATGGAATCTGAGTGATCACTCAAAGAGTCTAAATGGTTCTTGGTCCTCAGCAATGAGGGAATCCAACTTAGAGGTATCTTAAGGGAATATCAACAACTCACTGGAGTGGTATGGTGGTTTGAATGAGGATGCCCCACATAGACTCATACACTTGCAAGTTTGGTTCCCACTTTGGTGACCTGGGAAAGATTAGCAGGTGTAACCTTGTTGGAGTAGGTATGTCACTGGAGGTTGGCTCTGAGGTTTCCAAAACCCATTCCAGGCCCAGTCTGACTTTTCTTTCTTTCTTTCTTTCTTTCTTTCTTTCTTTCTTTCTTTCTTTCTTTCTTCCTTCCTTCCTTCCTTCCTTCCTTCCTTCCTTTCTTTCTTTCTTTCTTTCTATCATCTACCTATCTATCTCTCTGTGTGTCTCTCTGTCTCTCTCTTTCTCTATGCCTGTGACCATACTTTCTGCCATGGTGGTCATGGGCACACCCTCCAAAACTGTAAGCAAGCCCCCAATTAAATTATTTCTTTTAAAAGTTGCCTTAGTCATGGTGTCTCTTCATAGCAATAGCAACCTTAACTAAGAAAAGTAGTAAATAAGTTCAGCAAAGAATTCACAAACCAGAGAGAAAGGGATCCTAGGAAGAAAAAAAAGAGGTACAGGTAGAAAAATATGCATAAGAGGAAAAGATGGAAAAAGGCAAGAGGAAGAGGACAAGACAGAGACATAGGGGATGAAGGGGACACGTTTACTTTTAACTGAGGATATAGATATGGAAGATAATTTGGATACATCACACATCAGTGGAATAATCCCAAATACCTCTTGTTGAACCCCAGCCATTTTCTGGATTTAGGGCCTCAATAAACCTCACAAGAGTTTGTCACAGTTCATTTGGTTTATCTGGGAGAAACACAGCAGTGAGCTGACAGCTCTGAGCTGGACAGTTTTCTAAATTAGTCACCAGTCAGCTTCAGGGACTTGAACTGAGACAGAAACATGGTACAAGAAAAGTGGGAGTTCCAGTTTATGTGGTAAAAACACAGCTGGGTGGGTGGGATTGCGTCCTTTTGCTGGACACTTCCAGTGGTCCATAGACACTAAAGTGTTCTCAACCATCCTATGTCAGCCGCACTCCATCCCAATGACTTCAGAATGTGAACATTTACCATGAACCCCTGCAAAAGCTGCAGTATGCTTCCTGTCTAGAGAGCCGTCAGCTCTGGGCCAGCCTTCCAGGCAGGAAGCTTGTGGTAGCTCCATGGGCCACCACATCTGTACACGGCACCACTGAGGGCACTTGGGAATTATGATCAGAATCAAAAGGGAGGATGCCAGAAGTTTAGACACAAATCTCTTGTCATTCTTGGGTCCCCTAACTTTTGTCCCTCTCACCGGTCCAGCGTAGTGTTGAATGCCAAAGCAGAGCTCCACTCCTTTGGGCCTCCAGAAGAACTTGCACCGTAGGTTATCTTCAAATTTATCTGTGTGCAGAGAAGAGGAGACTGGAGTGCTCATCCCCGTGTTGCGTTCCTTTAGCTGTTAGTAAGTCACAGTCCCTTCCTGTCTCTAGTAAATACTAAGTACAGACACCCGAGACAATCTCAGACCCTGCCAAGGAGCTTTGGAACCATGCAGCTAGGGTAGGAGGGCAGATAGCTCCAGATTAACTTCCTCTGGACAATGTGCAGATAAGAGAAAGCCACTGGTATTAACAGCTTCAACACTTAGAAATGAGACTCTCATACTTCCACTGAGGAAGGAACTTGAAAATTTCTACACTCCCCCACAAACAACTTTTACATTATTGTAGACCTGACTGAGAGCTGAGTGTGAGGAACTGTGCTAGGTACTGAAGGCAGACAAGGACTGGGGCCCAAGGGCGTCTCACATCACAATACAGGTAAAAAACAAAGTTCATTTAAACTGAAAGGATTATGCAGGATGGGGACGAGGCCTAATGTGGGCAAGGTAGAGAAATTGGATATGGACTGGCAAGATGGTTCAGTCAGTAAAGGTACTTGCCACCAAGCCCGATGACCCAAGTTCAAACACGAGGTAGAGGGAAAGGACAAACTCCTGCAGGTTGTCCTCTGACTGCCTCCTACACATGAGACAGACAGAGGGATGGATGGATGGATGGACAGACGGATGGATGGATGGGTGGATGAATGGATGGATGGATGGATGGATGGATGGACAGACGGACAGATGGATGGGTGGATGAATGGATGGATGGATGGATGGATGGATGGACAGATGGATGGGTGGATGAATGGATGGATGGATGGACAGACAGACAGACGGACGGGTGGATGAATGGATGGATGGATGGATGGACGGATGGACGGATGGATGGACAGATTGATGAACAGACAGACGGATGGATAGATGGATGGATAGATGGATGGATGGACAGACAGACGGATGGATAGATGGATGGATGGACGGACAAATGGAAGGATGGATAGACAGGTAGATAGATAAGAAGATAGCTAAGTAGATGGATATGAAAAATAGGGACGTCAGATGCTGAAGAGGTACATAGCTCTATCCAGAAGACACTGGTAACCCAAGAAGAGGTGGCTTTAGAAAGACTAAACCAGCAGGAATGTCTACAGAAAAGGGGACACTGTACAACCTGGGACTAGAGGTAGATAGGAGCCCCGGTGAAGACATGACATGACACAGGTCTGCAATGAGGATATAAGGAACCACTTCTTAGCCTTTGGGCTAAGATAACGTGTAGAAGGGAGAACTCGGGCAGAGGAAGGTATAAGATGATATACGCATAAGGAAATAATAACATTATTATATTATAATATTATAGGATGGGGAGAACATAGAAATGGTGATAGATTTTTTAATTTAAATCTATTTGTATTTGTGTGTGTATGCATGTTCCTGTGTGTGTATGTATATGTGTTATTGTGTGTATGCGTGTTCCTGCTTGTCTGTATGTGCACTGTCTGCATGCAGGTGCCAGAGGAAGCCAGAAGATGGTGTTGGAACCTCTGTGGAGTTAAGGGTTGTAAGTTGCCCGACGAGTGATGGGAACTGAACCCATGTTCTCAGTAAGGACAGCAGGTCCTCTTAGCCTCTGAGCGACCTCTCCAGCCCCCCAAGATCTATACTTTTATAACCCACTAAGTGTCCAAAGTGAGACAGAGACACTCCTTCTTAAAACTTAAAACACATCCACCTTGTGTCTTGTGCCAGCTTCCACACACAATCTGAGTATCTTTTCCCTGAGCGGTACCTACCGACCAAGGTCTGGTCTGTTGCTTGGGGAAAACGACTTTCCTCATCCAGAAGGGCAAGAAGGCCCAAGGGTTTTTGGAGGAACATGTCCAGGAGCGGGCGATTGTCCTCATACTGCACAGGGACAGCATCAATGCCTTCGTTCTGGTACTCCATCTGGAGGGAAACAGACCGTGACTCCATGGCCTGAAACCAGCCTCCGTCCCACCATCACAGTTTAGCCTGGACTTTCTGGGTCAGGTGGAAGTGCCCCGTGAGGCAAGGTACCTTTCCATGGAAATCGGGACCTTTTTATTTTCCCCAGACTAAATTTACACTGTTTGTTTTGACAGGACTATCTCTCTATTGGTGTTTCTGTAGCCTTGACGACCAGGTTTGGCTTCAGATTGTGGGCAGCCGGGCAATCCTCCCCCGGCGCCCCGCCCCGTTACTCTCAGCTTCCGCTTCAACCACTACCTGCTCGAGAGCGAACACGTGCTGATTGAAGTAGAACTGGATCTGCTCGTTGGCGATATTTATGCAGAGCTGTTCAAAGGAATTCCTCTGGAAATCCTCGAAGCCAAAAATGTCCAAGATGCCCACGTTCATCCTGTCCTCGGCACTGCTGCAAGAGAGAGAACATGTCAGGAGAAGTTGCACCCGATACATGCTATCTCAAAATAAGGAGTGTATAAGTTCATACGTCCACCAACATGTAACCTCGGCATTCAGGAGGCTAAGGGCTGTCAGGAGTTAGAAGTCACCCTGGCTACAGAGCAGGACTCTACCTTAATATATATCATCGGGCACAAACCTGGTTTACCTAGCTCCCCGCCACGCCTCCCCCCTGCAGTGGCTCCATCCCCCATTCTCCTCTCAGGAATAAATGCTTCAACTCTCCTGGCTCCCACTTGCCATATGTTTTTATCTGGCTGCAGGAGTGTGTTGACGCGATTCACAATCCAGCTGAAGAGTCTCCCATAGAGGGCCTTAGACATGGCGTCCCTGACGTCTGCAGCCCTGTCCACGGTGTTGGCTCGCACAATGGTCTCGCCTCGGGTGACCACACAGTAGGACGTGAGAGCCTCCTGAAGCTCTTCAGGGCTGATGCAGAGTACATAGGCAGCTGGAAAAAAGAGTAAATACGATCTTAAACATGAGGCCACATGTTCACACAGCCCATGCCAGCATCTACAGCATCCAGGCTTCATGGTCCAGACAAGCAAGGTTCCTAACTTCAAGAAGCATCTAGACTGTACAGCACAACTCCCAACTGTTCTGAATGTTCCCCACAAGTATTTAGTAAGTAAGGTGGGAGAACTAAGGAGGGAGAGATCTTTTATCAAATAAATTGGAAGACTAGACAGTCACAAACACATTGGGTATGAATGACCTTAAATAGAGTGCTGTAGCTTAAAACAAAGAGTTTTTGTTTTTTTGGGTTTTTTTATTCTTTTTTTTTTTTTTTTTTTTTTTTTTGTTTTTTTTTTTTTATT
>NW_026067899.1:2995670-3017272 GCF_014885135.2 Alexandromys fortis
AATTTATTTTACATACTGACCACAGTTTCCCCTCCCTCCTCTCCTCTTGTTCCCCTAACACACACCTCCCATCTACCACCCCCCATCCACTTCTCCACCTTCATTCAGAAAGGAGAAGACCTCCCACGGTTGTCAACAGGGCACAGAAAATTGAGGCAGGACCAAGCTCCTCCCCTGCATCAAAGCTTGGTGAGGCAACCCAGCATGGGGAGTAGGTTCCCAGAGCCAGTTATAGCTCCAACAAAAGGCCCTGCTCCCACTGCTGGGAGCCCAACAAGCACACCAAGCTATACAACTGTCATACATATGCAGAGAGCCTAGGTAGGTCCCATGCAGGCTCCCAAAAAGGGTTTTTTTAATCAATTGTTTTGGAGACAGGGTCTCACTATGTAGCCTAGGCTGGCTTCATATTCTGCATCCCCAGGCCACTCCACAAGCTCTGAGATTACAGGTATGCAGCATCATAATCAGCTGCTCGTTTTGTTTGATACACACAGACAGATACAATGTTCTGTCTGTGTGTATGCCTGAAGGCCAGAAGAGGGCACCATATCTCATTACAGATGGTTGTGAGCCACCATGTGGTTGCTGGGAATTGAAGTCAGAACCTTTGGAAGAGCAGGCAATGCTCTTAACCAGTGAGCCATCTCTCCAGCCCTCAGCCGCTTGTTTTATAGACATGAAGACTCCTCACCCTTTCTTTTATCATGCTTGCTAGTAGAACTTACAAAATAAGGTGCTGATTTCTCTCCAATGGATGCTGAGTTTATTGATTCATAAACCTTTTATTTTTTTCTTTTTAATAAATGATTTTGCAAAGCAGCAAAAGTGGAAACCCACTGTGTAAAGTTTCTTGCCACAGATAGGTTTTCTGCAGAACCAGCCTCTATCACATAGGGAGTGAGTGTTCCTATATCACAGGATGTCCTTCTGGGAAATGCTAGCTACTGGAACCATCTAGAGCTAACAGGAGGATATTACAGTAGCATCAAATTCTATAGATTCTTGGAAAACTGTGGAAGTGAAAGATGTGAACTTGGATAAGAAAGCATGTAAGCATCAATTACCATTTTCCAAAGCTTCAGGGTTGGGTACCTCGCTTTTGTCCGTTTGGTGCTGAGAGGCAATAGCTGCAAACTCAATGTTCCCGATATTCAAAATCCCAGCCAGAATTCTGTACACGGAATGAACCTCCTGGAAAGAGCAGGGAGAGCCGTGATTGGAGGTCATCGCTGATCAAAGGGACAAATCATTCACCCTTTAGTTGAAAATACTACAGTTGTCCATCAAACTCTGTTCTGCCTCTTCCTGCACACACACAGGCTCCCTAACCTTCCTGAAGTTAGAGGTAGCAAGGTCACTAAGCATTAACAATGAAACAAGTAGACTATGCCTCCTTGAGTCCCAGGCCCAGGGGAAGAGAGCACTCTTCATCCATGCTTTCTTTCTCACTGCTGCTGGTGTGGACTCCCGGCCACATGACCTCAGCCTTGCACTAGACCAGAGAAGGCTCCATGGAATGCAGATGTTCTGTCAGCTGGCATGGTGACCAAGAGAGAAATGACCTTTGTCCTTTAACTCACCTAGCCTTTTGCTCTAATTAATCCCAGCTCCCAACGCAGAGATGGAACAAGAGAGATGTTCCCTCACCTCTTTTGGGTACAGTGTTTTATAAAATATCTAGGAGGGCACCCTAGAACTTACTAGGGTATCTCAGAGCTACAGGTTGTAATGCCCGATGGGAGAACTTATTTTGAAAGACCCTTGTCTCTAGCTCCTAGCACAAGAATTTCTAAAATTGTCTGGGTGATCAGATCTTTGTTATGGCAGAAGATACCTTTAACCGTACCTGTGCTTCTGTGAATAAGTGAATTTTAGTGGGCATCTAGATAAGACTTGCAGTCTGAGAGGCTGGCTGCTCAATCTTAGAACTTAGTTCCCACCTGATCCCATCGAACTCTAGGGAGGGCTAGGGCTCCAAACTGAGTTAATCACGAATGACCAATAATTAATCAGGTGTGTGTGTGTGTGTGTGTGTGTGTGTGTGTGTGGTATGATGTGGTGGAAACTCTACAAAAACCTGAAACAGCATCAGGGAGCTTCCAAGCTGGTGAACCATGTAGGTGCTGGCAGGGTGTTGTGCCCGAGGGTATGAGTCCCTTTCTATGTACTGCCCAATCATTTCTCATTTAGCCATCCCTGGGTTGTGACCTTTATAATAAGTCTGCAACCTTGAGTAAAATGTTCTCCTGAATTCTGTGAACTAGTTATTAACTACACTACTACTACTGATGATAATAATAATAATAATTCGAATTAGTTATACCAACTAATCAAGCTATAGAATAAGGTCATAGTAACTCTATAACCAGTTCAGAAGTATAAGAAGCCTGGGGCTTCCAATTGGTGTCTAAAGTGGGGGTTCTTATGGGACTGAGCCTTGAACTTGGAGGATCTGATACTAACTCTAGATGAGAGTCTCAGAATTGTAGGCCATTGAGTTGGTATAAGAGACTAATTGATAGGGACTTTTAGAAAATAAAAGTCTCACATATTTGGTGACATAAATTTGAGCAAAATATATCCAGATCATCTAAGTCCTGTTTTCATGTTCAAAGCTGAGCATGTAAGGTAGTATTGATGGATTAAAAATAAGGCATACTTACAATTTGTTTAAATTTTACATTTTTCTATATGTAAAATAAGGAAACATCTAGTTGGGAATTTTTATGCTAATCAACAAAATACTTCCATAAAACATATTCAAATGGGCTATTTGATTTAATACTATACTTAGCAGCCGAGTAATAGGAACTGTCACCGGACCGTTGATAAATACTGCCCCCCAAACTGAGCCTCCCTGCAGACATTACTCAGTAACACCTCAGATCTGAATACAGGCTGTAACACTGACATCTGCCGGATGCCTGATAATGCTGCAAAGACAAATGAGGACTCGAAGTTGGGCTTCTGCCGCAGATAAGTATTGTTCTTCCAGCTTCTAAATCAAGGGCAGGATGTCGTGTTCCAGACTTCGCGAATTCCCATTTAATCACGCCACTTAGAAGTGGCTAAGGAGAACACCTACCAAATGGGTTTTTTAAAAAACTTGCCTGGATTTAACATGACAGCCCCTCATTACCGTGATCAATACAGGATGAGCTTCATGCATCAAGCGACTCCCGACAGCGGCAGATCTGAGAGTTTGCAGCCAAGACCACAGCGATGAGTTCTGCATCCACCGTGTCTGTATCCAAGGGGTTATCTAAAACTCTCCTCACTCTAAGGAAAACTGTAGTTCTTCTGGCAAACACACATAGTCCCTACCATACAAACCGAGGCATCTCCCCCCGAAAGGGCTTCAAGCACTTCAGCACTGTGATGATGAGCTCCAAAGAAAATGAACACCTGAGACCAAGCTCTTGAGATCAACAACTCACCACGCTGCTTCTCTGGCCATGTTCTCTTCAGTGCTATGCCCAGAGGGTCAGCAAATGTGGGAACCTACCTCTGACCTCCAGGGAGCACGTTTAGATTCAAACCCCAAGCACTAGAGCCACTTCCTTAGGTCTCCTTCCTTGGATCAATAAAGAAGGCAGGGATGATCTCATCCCCTGAGGGTGCTACCTATGTGGCATCTCTGGGACTGTCACCCACTCCACTCCATTAGCCTGGCCTGGGGGTGAATCATGTCTTCCTTTCTGACCTAGGAACCTCCACCTACCATAGAGTTCAGTTCAAAATACCATAGCCAGCAACGCTAGTGCTCCCAATGCTGTGTCTATCATGGAATGGCTCCTACTTCCCCAAAACTTCTTGGTGGAATGGGAAATCTCTTTCACCTTCCTTAACTTGTTTTCTCTTGCCTCATCAGAGCTATGGAGACTTTTCTGGAACCTCGGCCTTCCCTGTGGAGTCTTACAACTCTATTCTTATCTATTTCTAGTCTCTGCCTTTCTATATGAAACAATGATCAAACCTCACTCAAATGAGAGTTTTATTAAGAAGGTTTGGCAAGTCCTCCAACTGGGTCATCTCAACAAACGGCTTCTGGGCAGTTTGGGAAGCAGTAGTGGGAGAAGAAAGAACCCTTCTCCACCAAAGCTTTCTTTTCTCAGTTTTTCCCAAGACAAGTATTGCCTAGATGATGTTCAGGCCAAGTTCAAAGTTAGGAAGGACTTGCTGCTGCTTTGCAGAATCCCCTCTGACCTGGCTCCCGGGCACCTCAGGCCGCTGTCTTTCTTTAGTGGAAATTTACTTCATCCCTTTCTTTCCTCAGAGTCTGATTTTCAACAGTTCTAAGTACTGGAATCAGGGTCAGCTGGAGATTATAACATATTACTCCCCTCCTTGGCAGCGGCTGATGACATTTAGTGACTTAGGTCAGTGTATCCCACCCTTAAGCCTTTTGGTTGCTATTTTAACATAGAACTCTTCAGAATCGAATCTCTCTTCAGAAGTATCACTTTGGCGATATAGTTTGAAGAAAGTGAAGAAATGCTGCCCTGAGCTTAGGTTTCTTTCTGACCTCTGTGTCCTAGCATCAGCCGCACACATCCTCTCTATCACCGTAGGCAGCATCCAGGGTTTCATGCCCCTTTAAGTCCGACAATTCACTTACAAAGTATGTTAGGATAAAGCCCGTAGCAGCAGGGTCAGCATTATTTCATATCAAACAGAAACAGCGTGGTTGGGCTCAAGATAGCTCAGCTGGGTTTACGGTCGAATCCCCTTGCCCCTTGCACAGAGCCCCCATTATTCCTTCTGCCCGGAATGCTTCTCCATGGAAATCCCAGGGCCAAACATTATTCTGAATGCTTTAGGATGGGGCCTGGAATTAAAATCTAGCCTCTCAAGTCTGCACTAAGGTTTGTGTGCCATAATTTTCTTGTGAGGTTTTGTGGGGGGTAGGGGGAGCAAACAAAAAAACAAACAAACAAACTTGAGGAGTTCCCACAGGGAACTAGGGACCTTCTAAGAAAGGACCGGAAATAGAATTTTAATTGAATTGGTCAGTTCATTTAAGCTCTGTTGAGAAATGACTGGCAGAAAATCGTTAGAGAATTTCTGTCCCATCAGCATCTGCTGCCTGATTCTACACAACCGAGTCTTCCTGAATTTAGTCATGGTGCCCTGACTTTCTAGACGTGACATGGAGTGATAATCCAGCGGAGAAGGTTGTCTGCGGAGACAGAGGGGCAGAGAGATAAAACCCTTAGTCTCCCTTGCGTTTCCAAAGCTACTAATTAACTTAGGTTGGTTTATTCCCAAATGAATTGATGTGGGACACGGGGAGGAGACATACGGTGACACACTGTCACTTCCCTGTTACGCGCTGGAGAGACACACAGCTTACCGTCACATTCCTGTTATAAACTGGGACGGTATACACAATGACATGCCGTCATACCCCGGTTATATGCTGGGGAGCTACACCTAGGGACGGATACGTAGTAACACACTACCACATTTCAGCCGGAGGACACACAGCAGCAGGCCATTATACTCCTGTTGCTCACTGACCGGGCACAGATTAACAAGTTTTGCCATCTTTCTCATCTCTTTCTTCTCATATCTATTACACTGTCATCCTTTCCTTTTAGTGTACCCACCACCCCGTGCCCAGGAATGACCTGCCTCAACGACATACACTCAAATGCTTAACTGCTTCTCTTTCATTTCCTGTTAAACCATCACCATCTGTTTGATGATCAGCAGCCATGCTGGCTAGTTTTTACATCAACCCCACACAGGCTGGGGTCTTTTTGGAAGGGGGACCCTCAACTGAGAAAATGCAGCCACTAGAGTGGCTGTGGCCAAGCCAGTAGTGCATTCTCTAGGTTGTTATGTAGAGAAACCCAGTTCACTGAGGGCAGTGTTAACCGTAGATGGGTGCTGTAAGAAGGCAAGCTGATCAGGCCAAGAGGAACAAGCCAGTAGGTGGCCTTCTCTGATCTCTGTGTCAGCTCCTGCCCCCAGCTCCCTGCCCTGTGTTCCCTAGACAAGCTTTCAACTGAAATAAACCCTTCCAGCCCCTAGCTGCTTTTGGTCATGGTATTTTATTATAGCAATAGAAAATCTAAGTAGGACAGAAGCTTTTTTTTCTATCAGAATAATATCATTGTGTGATCTCTTCTGATGCCCAGGCCAATCACATCATAACATTCTATCATCTTTTATTCACTGAAAGCAAACCATCATCTCCCAGACAGGCTCCCTTCGCCTTGGGTCCTGTTCTCCTTTAAGGACAGATGTGCCACACTCTGGCATGACCGCGGGCAGGGGCTTGTGCTTTAAACAGCTTCATTTCTGCCTCTGCCATCAGCTCCTCTGATGATGTGACATTGATAAAAATGAGCTCCATAAGTCAGTCGCCATAAAAACCTTCTAACGATGCAGGAACCTTTTAAATTGCCCTCAGAGGAGCGGGGTGAAGTATATTTCTATTTTTATCTTGACTTTTGGAATATTCCCCTGTCCATTTATGGGACCGAGAGACAAAACAACAACAACAAAATGAGCAGCTATCTAGGAAAAAAATGAAACGTATTATTAGGACTCAAATCAGCTAGGCTAGGGAGAAAAGGACGGGTCAACCTCGCTGGGTTGCAGAAGCAATGCTTTATCCAGAGCAGCTGCCCCAAGGTAAACAGAAAGTTTGTAATCTAATCTCCTAAGATTTAACTCTCCAGCTTTCCTCCTAATCACTCAGCCCCGTGCCAGCAAAGCCAAAGAGCTTGTACGTTCTTACAAAACCGATGGCACGGAGCCCAGAAACTATGAAATAATGTATCACGGAGCCATATTTGATCCTTGAGTCATAAATGCTGTGTCAACCTTAGCGTGTGTCTAATAGAGAAAGTCTCTATGTAGTATGACCAAAGTGGCACAAAGCCTAGTCAGCTACAGTGGGCAAGTACAGCGGGGGAACACGACTGCAGAGATATTGGTAGGGTTTTAATTAGTTTGTCGTGTGCACAAAGAGCTACTTGCAAAAATGTATATCCTAGAGTTTGGGTACAACCTATACATTCCTAAGTGCCTCCTTTCAGAAGCAATATCGACTCAAGATATGACAGTATGCTTTTGGCATCTGTTATTATAACCAGGCTGAATTTATGACAGTGGTAACAATTGATAGGTGTCCAGTCCTTACTCTCATAATTTATGTTCATTGGGGGCACCTTGTTCCAATTCAGATTCTGATTTGGTCATTGTTGGATGGACCAGAGGGTCCACACTCCAAACGGGCTCTCGGGGAATGATGAAGTTTTGGATCTTTATACCACATGTTGAATAGACATGCATTATCTCACAAGGAACATGCATTTGATATGTGTCCAGCAAGTTAGAGCACACGTGCCTTCTCTCCCACCCATCTACAGACATTTGCATTGTGTTCGTTTCCTCTCGTCCAGCGTATACCTTGTTGGTGAACCCGATAATCCTGAAGCAATGCTGGATCGCCTCAAACTGTCTCCGGTAAGACTCCTTGGACGTGATGTCCTTCATGACTCGTCCAGTTTCAGCAGCTATGTATCTGAATGAAGTGGAACATGACTCAACACAGTAAACACTCATTCAGCACACAGCACTGTGGCCCAGGGCAGGCAAACCCGGGCTTCTTCGCAAGGGTGTTTCGTTAACAAGCTAATGGTGTGGCTGGGAGAAACGGCTGTAACTGAGCTTTCGATCACGCTAAACGATGCACGTGCTGAGATGCCATTCTTGCTCCCTCCTCTTGCATAGTTAACAGAATGAGTTTCCAGTTAAGGAAACAGCTCCATTTACTTCTAGATTTGTCAACAGCTTAACTGAACCCTCATTCAAAATTAACCAGCAGCCTCCTCCTTGCCAGCAGTCAGGGGTCTTCCAATTACACTTACCTAGGAGGCTTTTCCTCAGGAAGTCTGAACTCAGAAAGTTTCTTTTGGTGATAAAGGCCAGCATAAATATAGTAAAATATGTGAAAATTTTTCTCTCCCCTGGAAAAAATAAATTGAGAAAGAGGTTTTATTTATATTGTAGTCCAGGCTTTCCTGAACTAAATAATTGATTCCAGTTCCTCTTTTGTACAAAATATTATTTTGCAACAAATTTACATATGCAGGCAATTAAATATATATCATCCCAATTAGAAGACAGCAATAGTGGTAATATTCATAGAGTAGTAATGGCAATGGCACTTTACCGAACACATGTAGCTTCATTATAAACTCAAGGAATCCAGGATCATGCACTCTACCAAAAGCTAAAACCCCAGCCATTGGCTTGCTTCTTGTGATCCTCCTGCCTCCACCTCCCCAGTACAGGCATTACAAGGTACATGACACCATGCCAAGCTACTTTTATCATTTAAAATAAACTTTATTGTTTGTATTTAAGGTATGCACTATGACACAGAATATACAAAGATGACTTGAAAAGATTATTATATTTTAATGGATAAATGTACTGAATGCCAATTATGGCAGGAACTATTCCGGATGCCAGAGAAACAAGACCAATAGGATTCATAGCCTTTTGGAGCGTTCCTTCTAGACAAAGTTAGATGGCCATAAATGTTGTCCCATCTTACTTTCTTTATGTGTCACACAGGTCTAATAATGTCATCCTCCCAAGTTAGTAAGAGACTTGAATGAATTTTCTTGAATTAGCTATGCGATGGTGTCACACGCCTTTAAACCCAGCACTCGGGAGGCAGAGACAGGTGGATCTCTGTGCGCTCAAAGCCAGCCTGATCTACAGAGTGAGTTCCAAGACAGGCTCCAAAGCAACAGAGAAACCCTGTCTTAAACAAACAAACAAAAAAAAAAAGCAACAGAGACAGAGAAACCCTGTCTTAAACAAATAAACAAACAAACAAAAAACAAAACAAAAAAAAAACAAAGAGAGAGAGAGACTTGAATGAAATGCAGACACTTTATGGCTTTTCAGGTTCTGCCCTTCTAACTATGGTGGCTCTGCCCTTCTTTGGGCACACTCGAGTATCCCATTCCTGGTCCCCCATCTCTGGATGAGGTCATCTGAAGGTCTGACAGATGGATTTTGAATAAAGAACCTTTGAGAGGCTGACCAAGTGTAAGACAGCTCTCTGAATCCTTGTGTGCAGATGTCTGTCTGTTTCCCTTCTGTCTCCAACTGCCCCCAACTCCTGCTCAGGCCTTGGGCCTCGCCGTGGGTTTATTTCCCTTGACTTGGCATATGTGATCTCCATTCTCAGCACTATTCTTTATCATAGCCCCCTGATTGTTTCCTTTAAAACCCTCACTCCCAGCTCCCCTCTTGCTTTATCTCTTTCTCCCCCACTCCTGTCTCCAGCTTGTTGGCTAACTCCTAAGTGATGCACAGATCTCAGATCAAATGTCTTGAATCCTGGAAACCCATCTTTCCTCTCAGTTTCACATCCACTTGACACCAGACAGAGTGGTTTAGGAAAAGAGAACCTCAGTTGAAAACAAATGCTCCTACCAGATTGTCCCATGGTGCATTTGGTGTGAGAAAGCAGGCTGGGCAAACCATGGGAGCAAACTGGCAAGCAGCACTTGTCCATGGCCTCTGCATTGGCTCCCCCTCCAGGTATCTATCCTGTTTGCGTTCCCATCCTGACTTCCTTTGACACTGGGCTGGGATGTCAAAATGTAAACAAAAGCAATCCTGTCCTTCCCAAGTTGCCTTTGGCCATGGTGTCTTATTATGAATGGAACTCTGCTTTCCTCATGAACACAACGCAACTGTAACTCCTTTTCCTAAACCAGGTTGCGTGTTCTCCTCTTTGCCCCTTTCACCTTCTTAGTTCTTACTCGGAAGCACTATTGCTTCTGAACACTAGTCACAGCGGCTCTGTTTATTTATTCACAACTGTGATCCTCTCACCCCGCCCCCACCATCAACACCACACACACCCACTCCACACTCTGTGGACACAAGGACTTTGTCTTGTTTACTCTGGCAGTTCCCACAGAGAACATGTTACTGTCATATAGCGGGCGTTCAGTATTGAGTGGATGTAGCCATCAGAACCAATCAGGAGAAGAGTAACTAACACTGTCAAAATGCACTACATCGCACATGTTTTTGAGTCGTTTTATACAGATGAATAGTCGGTCTTCCCAACAAACCCATGAGGCCATGGCTGGTAGCATCTCCATTTCCCAAATGAGGCCCAACGTCAGAGTGTCAGACCCAGGGTCAAGTCCAGAGCGACATGCCCTTAATAACTATTACCAATTACTACCTTGCTTTTCCTAAAACAGAGTGTTATAATTTAAAAATTGTCCTTCACAGGCTTGTATATTTGAATGCTAGGACCCCAGCTTGGTGCCACCATCTGATAAGGTTATAAAACCCTTAGGCAGTGGAGCCTTGAAGGAGAAAGTAAATTACTTGAGGCAGCCTATGAGGTTTGACCGCCTGACTAGACTTCCTGTCCTCACTCTCAGCTTCCTGTGTGTCGATGAAATGTGATCGGCCAGCCTCATGCTCCTGGCTATCGTCTTTCCCAGACATGATGGCCTATATCCCCATTGGAACTGTGAGATGATGCAAACCCTTAAGGTGTGCACAAACTAATTATTGTCACACCCTACCTTACACAACCAACTCAAAAGAAACAGACACACCATCCGTAAAGCCCTCCCCAAGTCCTTTGCACTCTCCCCTTAATGCCTTTTAGATAAAAAACAAAACAAAATCCCAAAACACAAAAATAAAAACAAAAACAAACCTACCACCAAAGGCTGGGGAGACGATTCTGCTGTTAAGAGCACTGGTTTCTCTTACAGAGGCTTTGAGTTCGGTTCCCAGGCTGCACATGGCAGCTTACAACAATCTATAACTTCAGTTCCAAGGACCTGACTTTCTCCTCTGGTCTCCTAGAGTAACAGGCACCCATACAGTACACAGACATGCATACAAGTAAAACACTCATGAACATAAGACAAAACTAAATCTTAAAAAGCAAACATTAACCATCACTAATCCTTTGTTTAAAACACTGAGGGAGACTAACGAACAAGGGGAGATGGAACCTTTGAAGCTCCCAAATCCTCCAAGTTTAGATTGGCAAAGCAAAAACCGGTGATAAAACAGAAGTGCACCTACGCGGCCTGCTTTATAACTCTGGACTTTTCAAGGAGGTACTCGGAGATTCTCGCACCCATCACAGCTCCAGTTGGTGTGAACATCATTTCCAGATACTTTCCAAACCGGCTGGAGTTGTCATTGATGGCCGTGCAGGCGTTCCCAAAGGCTTCCACCAGGGAGTTCACTTGGAGGATTTTCTGACGTAAGGTTTGATTGTTGGCCTGGGGTGAGCAGATGGTGGTTAGGAGAAGCTTTCAGAAGCAGCATTCTAATGTCTTGCCAGGCACAACACACACACACACACACACACACACACACACACGTAGCTCATGCACCTTTTCTAAGGAACTCCACTTTGGGAAAGTTAGTGTCAACCCTGATGAAGGAATCTCCAGGTACCATGAGTCACAAAGCCAGATTTGGTGGCAGGTATTTTTTTATTGTTGTTATTTTGTTTTTATTATTATATATACAGTGTTCTGCCTACAGTCTAGAAGAGAGCACTAGATCGAATTACAGATGGTTGTGAGCCACCATGTGGCTGTTGGGAATTGAACTGAGGGCCTCTGGAAGAGCAGCCAGTGCTCTTAACCTCTGAGCCATCTCTCCAGCCCCGGTAGCAGTTTTAAAGTCTGATTGCACTGCATAGGAAAGTCTTGACAGATGTTTCCTGCCTAACAGTTTAGAAAGAATTCCAAATACTTTTCCACTCTGCTTTTCAATGCACCTCAGCGATAATAAAGGAGCCCTCAATACCTTTTCTTAGTCAGCGTGATGCTCTTAGAGGCCAAGGATAGGCACCTCCGGGACTAATTTTGCAACCCTTCCTTCCGAGTCCTTGTCCAAGCTACCATTTTCCTTTTCCTCAACTGTTGCTCAAGGGACTCTAGTCGTCGTTTTCCTAATCACCACAGCGCTCTGACTCAGCGTCGACTCACTTCTCCCACTGAACAGCTCAATGTTTCTATTACATGGAAACACACAAAATAACTGATTTGCCCGCAATGTAGTAACTCCATGTTGGTTTTATTTTTCTCACGACGTGAAGTAAGGACAGCATGCTGGCATCTTAAGAGCCTAGCTATCAGGAGGCAACACAACAAAGACGGGGTGTTCTTATGTGACTCCCGATTTAAAAAAAAAAAAAAGACTATAATACTCCCATCTGCTATAAAACGTACAGTTGGTTCTGCAGGGCCTTCAAACCACCGTGCAGAATTCGGTTGGCCCTTACCTTTCCCAGGAAAGTCAGATGCTGAACGATGAGGTGGGTGCTTTCTGTCTTCCCCGATCCACTTTCTCCACTGATGACGATGCACTAATACAGAAAACACAGTCAGGGAGGAACCCAACCAATCACCACACAGAAACAACCTGCACATTTGGCTGTGGTTTTTCCACACAACATACCCCACTATATTCCTCCATGTTTCACTGAACAATCATTCTATCCTGGGACTCTTTCCACTATACGATGAGCTGGGACAGCTGCTTATCATTGTAAAGTTTAGATGTAGCATTGTCTGATGGTGCCATTGTTAACTGATCCCTGTAGGTTGTTTGGTCAATTCTTGTTATAAACTGTATTGCAACGATTCATTCTATACACAGGTCATTGTATCTACATTCAGGTTCGTCTGCTGAATAAATTCCAAGTGGGCAACATTCGATCAAAAAGTAAAAATATTTGTAAAATAGCTACTCCTGGGTTGCTTGACTTGGGACCATAGCAGCTCTCTAGTTCACTAGAGAACAATTTATCTTTACTGGCATATTAGGAAGGGTACAGAGCCCAGGGACATCTATGTGGGAGACATGAACGGGGCATGTGGAGTTGAGGCTGCACCCAGGATGCAGTCTGCTCTTTTGCAGCCTCACCACACAGTGCATGGATTTGTGCTAATCTGATAGGTTAGAAGCAGGTACTCAATGCTCTTTGAATCTGCACCTCTTTTATTACGAGTGAGGTCAAATGCCTGCCACACGCTTAAGGTCAACCCTATTTTCTTTTTGTCCTCATCTCTACTGCCTGTTTTAACTGTGTTGTTGGCTGTGTTCTTTTAATCACTTCCTGGAGCTCTTCCTGTGCAAAGGAAGTCAGTGATGAGGGAGAATAAAAGCGACAGGGTTGGCCTTTGTCCCTGGATCCTGGCAAACAGCTTCTTGGAATTTCCTAACTGATGGAGTGATGAGAGAATCTTCTGCTCTAACCGCATCTCTGCTGTGCACGAGGTGGCTCCAGTGGGAGCCAGACTACTTCACATGGGGATGGGCAATGAGAAAGAACAGATAGATGGGCAAAGAATGGGAACTTTCAGACTCCCCCCCCCCAACTTCCAGAAAGGAAAAGAGGTTGCGAATTGAACTCAATAAAATTTTTTTCTTTCAATAAAAATTTTTAATGAAAAAACTATTTTATTTATTTTATTATTTAAAATACTCTATAAGCATCTATTCTTGGCACATAATGTTGGGTTTCGCAAAGGTAATTTCTTCAAGTACATCATAGACTTTGACTATATTCATCTCAGTCTAATTCACTGAGTTATAAAAAACTTTTTTAATGATTTATTTATTTTTATTGTATATGCATTGGTGCTTTGCCTGCATGTGTGTTATGTGAGGGCATTGAATTCCCTTGGAACTGCAGCTACAGACAGTTGTGAACAACCACGTGGGTGCTGGGAATTGAACTTGGGTCCTCTGAAAGGGCATTCAGTGTTCTTAACCGTTGAGTTATAAAATCTCTTAAACAAATGAGATTCAGTGAGTTTAGGGACTGTTGAATTGAAGATCCTGGGAGAGAGTGCTCAGATGAAAGGCAGGATCCTACACACTCCCATCCCCTCCCTCCACCTGTTCCACGCATGTCTCCCACACCATTGCCCTAGTTTGTACCTAATATGCAGTCAAGACAAATTTAGTGTTCTCCTTAATTCTTTGAGTTATCCTACTGAATTAGCCAGGCTGAGAGAGGATTATTAAAACCCCTGAACTTGTCCTTGGCTTGGCAGGAGTGTGAGGCTCCTGGGTACTCCATTTGTGGCCGGCATCTGACATGTGGGCATTTTTGTTGAAATTAACCTATAACCCGTGGGGTCTGTGCTAACTCCAGGGTGTGTCAGGATTGCTCTAAATTGTAGGACACCCTGCAAAAAACGTTTAGTTTTGAAAAACACACAATTTGGTGTTAGAGACAAAATAGGGTGGGGATGGGAGGACAGGAAAAAAAAAAAAAAACCTTCCAGCAGGCAAGCTTTTTAAGTTGAAAGTCACGCTGCTCTGCTCACTTCTTTCCTCTCTGGCAAATCTGTGGACAGCTTTTAAATTTCCATAATAATGCAGAGAAGGTCATCTCTAATGTCAGCAAACCTCTCTTCTGTGAATTTTGTTGTGCAGTGGTTTGAGTGAGAAATGTCCCTTAGAGTTTAGGGCATTTGAACACTCAGGCCCTAGCTCGTGGCCCTGTTCAGAGGGTTTTGAAGGTGCTGCCTTGCTGGAGGGGTGTTGTCACTTGGGAGCTTTGAGAGTGAAAGTGTTCTGCCTGCTTCTAGTCTGCTCTCTGCTCTGTGTTTGCAGTTCAAGGTGAGCACTCTCAGTTGCTGCTCCAGCAGCCATCTTGTTTGCTGTCATAATTTCCCACCATGAGAGATTCTTACACGCCTGGAACTGGAAGCCAAATAAACTCTTTCTTCCGGAAGTTGTCTTGGCCATGGTGTTTTCTCCCAGCAACAGAAGAGTAACTAATACACACTGGTATTAATTTTGTCTACCCTCCCCAGACCCAAAAGGTTAGATTTCTTTGGTCTCTGGAAATACATACATAGTAAGCTCTCATAAAAATTTCTTGCAAAATTAGGCTCCCTCTCTTCATTCACAGAATACAGAAATATAGGAAAATAAACCCAGCAAAATGGAGGAGGGGTAAAATGCAGGAGAAGTCATGCTTGAATTAGAAGTCTAGACAATTAAAATTTATTGGTTAAGTTTGTGTTTAACTAACATTGAGCTTAAAGTTTGTCAGTCTTAACCCTAGCCCGTCAAATTTCCCAGCAACTAGACGATATAGGGCCAGGTGTCCAGGGAGTGCAGTATTTCACATACAGGGGGCCTAGTCATGAAGATCCTGAGATGTTAATAGGAGGGAATTTCATTTATGTCATTATATATCCCATTTTTATTACAGCCACTGCATGTAATCAGGTTGTGGCTGCCCTATGTTCTCATTATGTCCATATTAGAAATGTCTTTACTGCATTTCACGAGAGAAAATAAGTGTTCCCTGTGTGTTATGAATATCAAAAGGATTTTGTCTTTCTCAGGCTTCCAGGGCCCCTGTGCCGTAATTCCATTTCCCTTTTCCTCGGGCTAGCCTCCGCAACCTCAGGTTCCATTTCCTCAGGCTAGCCTGAGCAACCTCAGGTCCCATTTCCTCAGGCTAGCCTCCGCAACCTCAGGTCCCATTTCTCAGGTCCAAACAGAAATGGGCAGACGGACCATGTCTCACCTCGTGAGCTGGCAGACGAGGAAGGTGAGTCCTTACCTGGTCTTTGTTGAAAGTGACCAAACACTGGTAAGCATTGTCTGCTGATGCGAATATGTGGGGAGGATTCGAGGCTCGCTTCACCCCGTGATAAAGCCTGGAAAACTGGAGGGAAAATGCAGCTCATTCAAAGGACCCTTCAAGCACTCCCTGGACCATCTAAGGCTTTAATTACCTATTACCCCAAAGAACAAGGGTTTTCACTGCTTCTGAAAGACTCGGGGATCTACAGGCCTATATTCTGACCCCTGTTCTCTGTTGCTGGATACACAAGCTCGGATAAGGGTCACTGACTGCCCTGCTCTGCCTCTTCCTCTTCTGAAGAAGCCATAGTATTTACAGCTTTCTGGTCTCATAGGGTGAGAAGAAGTGACCCAACCCAGTGCTTGGCATGTAACAAGCATTCAATAATTAACTTTTATTGCTGCTTGCTTTAAGAAGTTTCTCCCAAAGATAAAAATTCCATTCATGTTAGATTATTGTCTACGGTTTGGGATATTAGCTCCATGATGGGCAATGGATCTCACAGCTGTAATACTACTTTATTTTGCTTGCATGTTTGATTTTCTTTTTCAGGTGCCAGGGTTTGAACCCAGGGCCATGGACAGGCTGGGCGACTGCTCTAACACTGAGCTACATCCCTAGCCCAGCCTTGTGAATTTTCATTACCCATCAAGGATCAAAACATGCTTTTAACCCTCCTCACCTGTGGAGAGTATATGCTTAGATTCTGGAAGGGGTTTAAGGCGATTAGAATATCCCCCACATAGGTGTAGATCAGCGCATCTGCATACCGCTTCTCCAGCCAGTAGATGATTGTGTCCTAGGAAGAGGACACAGCCTTGAGAAACATCATCAGTCGAGGCAGAGATGCCGAGAGCGGCAATGAACCCCTTACACACTTTAGTCTAAAAAGATGAGGACAACCTGTTCAAATCTTAACACTCTTATAATTCTAAGTCTCTGAAAGGGTGACAGATGCCTTGAAAAGATGTCATAAGAATGTGCTGAAATGATTAGGAGTTGCTGACAGGCATCGAGATAGCCAACCAAGATGTCAGTTGTTGCTGGGTAGGGGGCAGACTTTGTCCGATCAGAAGGTTCTATTTATAATTAAATTTAACTGTATACATAACAGATCCCCCAGGTTCTAAGAACCGAACTTGGGGCATCTGGAAGAGTAGCAATCGCTCTTGGTATTACCAGCTGAGCCGTCTTGCCAGTCCTAGTAATTTCATTTCTCAAAAGTTACACTTCAAGTCTCGATTGTGGGACTATGGGATTGAACTGTGCTGTTATACATTAGTGACTGAAGGGCTGACGCTGAGGGTCCCCAGCAGTAGACTCTACAGATGCAGGTTCAACTTAACTAACAGCCCAAGCAAATGTAAGTACTATGAATGATTTCAAACATGAACTATAATAACGCTACCATCTTTGTGAAGGAAACATCTCCTTATGAAGAACAAACAACTGTCTTCAGGGTAAAGTGCAATATCTTTTTTTTAATTAAATAGAAAATAAATTTAGGTTGGTGAGCTTCATTGGTCAGGCCTATGACAGAGGGGGCTTTACTAGAGATTTTTTTCTTCATCATTCCAAAACTTGTGTATATACAAGCACACAGAGGATCGTAGTCACCAAATGGAATGTTCCCTAAGCGTCACTGCATGGTTAACCAAACAGTTTTTGAATGACTTTAGAAAGCTGTCCAGAGAAGGGGCAGGCCCCCTGTGTGAAACACAAACCATCCACTGAGAGTAGTCTACTACATATTCGGTACCTCATCCAGGACCTCGAGATTGACCAAGTCGTCCTCGAGGCAGTGTCTGTCAGCATCCTCCACTCGATAGGGTCTTCTGGTATGCATCCTTTCATGCCTGGAAACATGCAGAAAGTATCAACATCCAGACAGTGTGAGCTGTGGAAGAAGGCTGGCGATGAGGGCGGCTGGCTTGGGAACCCATCCCACGACCCACTCAGCAACCTCAGCGGCAGTGAGAGCAAAGCCCATCTAGATGCCACCCTCTGCCTGTGGCGCCATGGGGTGGGGGGAGTCTCTCTTCCACCAGAGTGAAGAGTTTTACCAAGTGAAGCCACCAAACATACTTTTTTGTTTCCTAAATTCCTGCTGCAGCACTTTCAGGAGATGTCTTCTACTTTTTTTTTTCCTGCTCGGTGTGGTACGTGGTTTGCCCCAGTGCCATGCTTCGTGTAAAAGGAAGCAAAATCCCGACACTAAGCGGCAAGAGCTCTCGTTTAGACCATTCTCCATCCTGTTGGAGCATAGACTTTCCACTGAGCCACAGCTGTGGGGCCTTCCTTCTCCCAATGTCCCCTCCACCTGACTGCCAGCACCCAAAGAGTTGAGCGTGATTTGCATTTTACCTTGTCTGAAAATGCTTTATGACCTTTCCCCAGAACAACTCCTCTCGTGAGGTGACTGCTCTCTGGAGACAATCTCTAAGCCTATTCCTAAGTGTTGGTCAGATGCAGGCATGCATCTGTGGACAACACGTGGGTTATGCGTGTTGAATTATAAAAATTATATTCTGGGAGTTTTACTTAGCAAATGTGTTTTTGTACCCAACCTTATCTGTTGTGTTAGCATTTACTTATGCACGTGTGCACTTGTCCACGTGTGTGTCCACAGGCTCTCATGGAAGCCAGAAGGCCATCTTCAGGAGTGAGTTCTCTTCTTCTACCTAGGTCCTAGGAGTTGAGTGCACGTCATCTGGCTTTTGTGACAAGTGTTTTTATCCACTGAGTCATCTTTTCAGGCCCATACTTTTAAAATCCTATTTGGGGCATTGCTTACTAACTATTCCAAAAATTTGAATGACAATAAATAAAAATTCCCTTTGGTACTCCAAAGTTTTGTTTTGGTTTTTGCTTCTTTGTTTGTTTAAAAAAGTCTCGTGTTTCCCGGGCTGACCCCTTGGAACTCACTGTGTTAATAGAGAAGGACCTTGCATTGCTGATCCTCCTGCCTCTGCCTCCTGAGTGCTGGGATTACAGACATGAACCACCACTCCCAGTTTGCCTGGTGCTGGCAATCAAACCCAGGGCTTTGTAAGTCACATAAGCCCCCTGTCAACTGCATCACATCCCAACCCAAAATGTAATTCCTTAAGTAAAAGAATTAATTGAAGTAGGCACTCCCATAATTCCCCTTGTGAAACTATGATGCTCACAGCTGCTGGGGGCAAGCATTGGTCCCTGTCTCTCTCAGAGTGGCTAACCATGAGTGAGACACTCAAAAAACTTTCTTAACAGCAGCAACTCAGGCCTCTTCACCTCTAACTGGAGCCAGCTGGTCTATCCGCGGAGCAGGCGGCTGTGAAAGCACACACAATCTTTGACATAAAAATTCAAATGGGATTTTAAAATGCATCAGGAACTACCCTTAGGCCCTTATCAAAATCTGGAATCAACAGTTTTGCATAACTTCTTCCATGACTCAAAAATACCATTACATTATACCTGTAAAATGTTCTCCTATGTCCTGTTGGTTCACCAGTGGTTAGCTTCCTGCTTCCCTGGGTGGTGCCATATACCCAATATCATCACAGTTTAAAGGGTGTCACCCTCTGATGATAGCTCTGTCTCCCTGGGTCCCACAGTTGGTTTTGTCTAATGTTTTGCTGTACAATACCATGTACAACAATCATGGAATTTTCACGTGTAATCTCCTCCTTGCTACACACACAGAGGAAGTAGGGAGGAAAACACCTTCAAGTCAGCTACACCAAGGCCTCCCTTCCCAGTCCCCATCACTGGTAGTTTCAGATTAGAAGGGTCATCTAAAGCATATTAGCCGTCTCCACTATGCGAGTCAATGCAAAAGTCAGAAATAAAATGTGGGCTTCATTTTATTCAGTCTAAATCAGTAAGCTAGGCATTTGTAAGTGGTTAACCAGAACATCTTCTTTGTCTATGTCTTTACGTGTAGGAGATGTCAAAGGGAAGCCACACTGGGAGCTGTTAAGATAGCTCAGTGGCTGAGTGTGGACTGCTTTTCCAGAAGATCTGAGCCTGTTTCCCAGCACCCATGTTCACAGTAGGCAGCTCCCACATGCCTGCAAACTCCAACTCCAGGGGCTCTGAAGCTTCTGACTTCTGCAGACACCACCAATCATGAGCACACACCAATGCATACACATGATTTGAAATAATAAGATTTGCAGTCTATGCTTTTAATCCTAGCACTCAGGAGGCAGAGGCAGGCAAATCTCTGCTGGAGGCCAACCTGGTCTACAGAGTGTGTTCCAGGTCAGCCAAGGTTACATAGGGAGATCGTCTCAAAAAAAAATGAAATAAGAATTATTTTTTAAAGATAAAGTTGGTTTGAAGTACATTCTCTGAGTCAGGTTTGGTAATGCACAGGTATAAACTCAGAAACTGGGAGGCTGAAGTGAGAGGATCAGGAGTTCAAGACTATTCTGGACTACATGAGGAGCTCCCAGTCAGTCTGGGTTACAAAGAGACCTTGGCTCATGAAAAGGGAACAGGGGAGGGAATGCTAATTTTCACTGTTCCTAAAAGCTTCCATCTGCACTCTTTAGTAAATAAAATACCAGGACAGTGCATACTTCTACCCCAAATCCCCTCCATATAAGCCTAAGTTTTCCCCCTTAAAGTTCAACATAAAAAAAAACTCAACTTTTTAATACAGTAACTGAATTCTCATTGTATTAACTTCAGCCAGCTTACTCCATTCATTAATTATGCCTAGAAATTGTGTGAAAAAAACTATTTGACAAAGTTGGCAAGAGTCTGGAGAGATGGCTCAGCAGTTAAGGGGACTGGCTGCTCTTGTAGAGGACCCCGGTTCCATTCCCAGCACCCACGCAGCAGCTCACAACCATTTGTAACTGCGGTTCTAGGGATCTGCTGCCCTCTCTTGGCTTCCAAGGGCTTAAGGCACATGTGTGATACACAGAGCTGCTTCTGTTAAGGTGGAGTAAGTATCTAAGTATCCTCCACCTGTGTCTCCACTTAAAGGCAACTACTCAGGAGGGAATGCTTAAGCAGCTAAGGATTGTGGGAAGTGAAGGCTCAGGGGAAGATGGGTAAAGAAATCAGAACTTGAGATCCCAGCAAGCCAATGTGCTTCCTCTCACCACTGCTAGCCTGGACCCATGTCTGTCCTTCATGCTTAATGGTGCTTGTGCAGGCAGATACAGATGAAAGCCCTTGTAAACCTCAGCTGCAATCTCACAAATAATTGATTCTAGCATGAAGTTGATTCTCAGTGTGCACAGCACAGTTAGACACCACCAAGATCCAAACTGGTGTTTTTTCCAGCCCACCAGCAGATTGTCTATAGCTCCGACAGTGTATCTGTCTGCTGTCTATGTCATATACCCATCTCCAAGAATCACGCCGACGAGCTTGAATCTCATCAAAATCTACCCACAAGGATTTTAGCACAACGAGTTGAAAAAGATATTTTAATTACTATTATTAGCACTGTGTGGCCTTCTCTCCTACTGATGGGCAATTTAATTCTTAGAGTTAGATTTGCTCAAGATTGTAGTTGGCAATCTAGAAGTTAGTGCCAATACAAGATAGTTCTGCTATGTTAAAGACCATTTCACTTTTTCAGTGACACACACACATTCACACACACACTCACTCACTCTGTTATACATATGCACACACATTTGCACATGCATAGATACATATACATGCACTCACATATACACATGCACACTCACACATACACATGCACACACATGCACACTCACATACACACATGCCCACACACTCATCTTCAGTAGTGATCCACTGAAAAGGGTGCCTGCTTCACTTTCCTCCTGAGGGGTTTGGAGAGCTGAAAATGCTGATCCCAATGCTTATTTCTTGAAAAAAAAAATCCTAGACTTTAGATGAAGTTATAAAATGTTTATGTTTCTCTAATTTTAATTAAAATCAACAAAATTAAACTTGGCTTATTTTTCTGTGTTCTTTA